>NC_134892.1:13500574-13525574 GCF_041734735.1 Babylonia areolata | reverse complement strand
CACACACACACACACACACACACACACAAAATAACATAAATTTACTGTTCAGTTGTGGAGAGTTGTAGGAGGGCATTCAGAATAACATCAGACTCTCTCTCTCACACACACACACACACACACACTGACACTCATGCACACATGCATGCAAACACACACACACACAAGCAAATCTATTGTTCAGTTGTGAAGAGTTGTAGGAGGGCATTCAGAATAACCTCAGGGTCTCTCACACCTCTCTCTCTCTCACACACACACACACACACACAGACTTACTGTGCAGGTGTGGAGAGTTGTAGGAGGGCATCTTATCGTTGAAGATGAGGTCGCAGTAACAGATGAGACACTCCGTCACCACGGCCTGGATCCCCACACCCTGCAGTGCTGCCGCTCCACCTCCCAGCTCCAGTTCCTTCGACCTGATCGTCATCATGATAATCATAATGATGATAATAATTATAATAATAATAATAATAATACAACTACCACAAATAATGATGATAATACTATCGTACTTATCCATCCAGGTCCAATTCCTTTGACCTGACAATAACAGTAACATTAACAATGATAATAATAGTTATAATAACTAATAATAACAACAACACAAGAACAATCATCATCATCACCATCATCATCATCATGAAGATGAAGATAATATATAGTATTTATCCACTCTGCTCCAGTTCCATGAACACGATGATGATATTGAAAATAAGCCCCATGCACAAACGCATGTGTTGGCACCGCAAAACAAACGCACACAACAGACACACGCGCACACACACACACACACAGAGCAGGCATTCACCGACAAGCACTCACACTACATGGAGAATTTAACAGAGGATGGAACTGAAAGGAGGGGGGGAGTTGAGGGGGGTGACTGTGCTTCACCACATCCACAAGCCTTGTTGAACAGACAGGTTTCGAAATTTATTCTGAAAGAGGACAGAGGACAGAGATGCAGAGAAAGAGAATTCCTGACACTGTGACATTCATACTGAGAGGCCCTTTGACTAAATATCTTTAAAGACATCTAGGGGACTTTAAGGAGCTTTTCTCCAGAAGATCTGAGAGAATGGGAAAGGGTGTAAACATAAAGGACAGAAGACAGGTAAGACAAGAGTGATTCTATGAAGCAATGATAGGCTAATATGCCATGGACAAATCAATTAGAAACAAAATCCCGGAGGAAAAATAATTTCATGTCCCGGCATATATCTGTAATGAACATACCACAATATATATGTAAATGTACAAACAGGAGCACTGACTCCTGCACACACACACACACACACACACACACACACACACACCACACACACACACACACCTGAGCAAGTTGGGAGCCCAGACAATGGCCAGGTTTTTGGAATGCATGCCTGTCTCTAACGCATGGCTGGCCACACGCCCCAAATGCCTCATCAGATATTCCAGAGTCCTGAAAAAATTACATGCAAGGAAAACAATGAAATTTACTCCTAGTATCACACTGAGTCTTGCAAAGATAAAAACTCTGTGATGGCATTTTCCATAACCATGCCAAAAAACAAAATAAAAATAAAGATGATAACTAGAGCTGTGAGTAATTTAAAAAAAATAAATAGAAAACAGAAAGTGACAGGACTGTGTGGGACATTGGCAGTTCATGGCTTAGAGAGTGTAAAGGGGTTGGGAGGGAGGGGGGTATACAAAAGAAAAACCCTTGCATTAACTAATGAGTTAGGCTTGCAGGTTATGATAACATTGCATTTCAACATTCTGATTATATGAAGGCAAATCCTACACTGGTGATGTTAACTCATGATCATGTGCACCATAGTCATTACCTAATGTTATCATCAGAGGTGATGACTTCACTGAATGTCAAATGTTATTGATTCATTATGTGCTTGATGTGAATTGTGTTGAATTGTATTGTATGAAAAGAAAAGAAAAGAACCTTCTTTGCAATGGGAGAAAAAAAAAAGCTGTTTGAGCAGTGTATCAGCTGACACACAGAACTGGCTCTTACGCCTAATGCTGAAAGGGGGGAGTGGAGGGGTGGTGGGACAGGTAGGACTTTCTATTCCAGACTGCTCCGGACAGGTGGACATAGATAAACCAAGACATCCCTATGGTCACACACCAGCAAAAGAGAATAGTCACGTGGGCATAGCAGCCAGTCAACTGATCAAACCAGTAGAAATGAGATTCTTTTCAGTCTAAAACCTATGAGAATGCTTTCAGTTTCAAATCTAACAAAAGATATCACCTTGAAAAAATGCATTTTATTTATTTCAGTTCTGTAAATCTTACCAATAACAATCCATACTGTTGTTATACCAGAAAAGTCAAGTACAATAATAATAACTTTCTTAAGCGTCTACACAATTTGTCCCATAGATTTCGAAAATGCTTTTCGAAAACTGAGCTAAGACATATGTCCTGAGCTTTTGGATTTTCAGGTGAGATCCTAACTGTAACTGGAAAGTTACCTGCTGCATGACTGAACTGTCAAGTCACCTGTATTGACTGATAACCGTTAGTTCCACAGGAAAGTTACCTGTAGTGTGGCGGTGGCAGCTGCTGCACGACGTCATGGATACGAAGCAGCTTGTTGTCTTCGTCCCTTACAGCCTCCTGAACACACACCAAACAATATTACAAGTCAGGAAATAAAACATAGGGTATTTAAAAAAAAAAAAAATTCAGTTAATAAATTGCTGGATCCCTATTACATAGCTCAATTGGAATGTTCCTGTAGTGTGATGTAGGCTACAGGCATCACTGCACTGATTTTCTTTTCAATTAACTGACACTCAAATTTCAAATTTAGTACTGACAGGTTGTTGATTCCCCTCTTCTATTTCATCCTTTCTTTATATCTTCTCTCTCTCTAGGTAGGACCACTTAAATTTTGAAATTCAACATATCTAAAAACTAATTACACCATTGGAAAGAACATAAAAAACTAAGTTCACATGCAAATTTTCATTGCATTATACCCAGTAGTTTTTAAGAAAACGGCGTCTAAAAATGTGCAAAAATGACGCGTTTTGACAGATTTAACAAATTGCTATTTTTAGACTGTCATAAAATTTTAAGATGAAGACTTACCACATTGTTCTTTGCTGTACTTGGTTCCACCAATACCTAGTTTATGCTGAATTTTTTCTGGCCTACTCAAGAACATGCTTAGAGAGAGACAGTGCCTTCAAAATAGCAAAATATTCAGTTTTGTCAAGTGTCGAATGGCCTGATTTCACAGTGATAACATGCTGACTTATAATGCTGATATCTCAGAAAGTTTTCAAGCTACAAAAACATTTCAGATATGTGCATGTTCAGAAAAGCATGTAGAATACAGTTTTTTGGAAGACTTTATGCTATCAGAAATGCAAATAACAATGAAAACAGTCACAAAGTATATGGTTTTTAGTAACAAATGAGCAAGTTTTTTACAATCATGATGATACTATGCTGTCAGATATCACCAGAGTAATTGTAAATGTGCATATTTGACATAACAGAAGTCCAGTCATTTCAGCATCCTTGATTTGCAGTTCCCTTTCTTTTTCACTCAGTTTTGCTTTAAGAAATGACACCTCCTCTGTCGTTGTTCTTAGTTCCTGTGTGATAATGTCCTCATTTTTTTCTTTGCTGCATGCTGGCTCTGGGTCTGAAGTAGGAGGTAGCTGACATTTTTTTGCTTCTTCCTGCTGTCTCTGATGACCTCTGCACTTTCAAAAGGAAGTTCTACTCCCCCTGGTTTACTTCTGTTTTTACGCAGGCGAGCCTCATCTGCTCTGAGCCTCCCCAGTTTTAATTTGAGCTGTTGGGTTGGTGGCAAATCTCTGACCAGGTGTCATTTATGCAATGTTGCATCCTTTATCCTCAATATCCTAGCTAAGTGACATACTTCAGACACAAGACCAATAGGACAACTGAGTAAAGCCTCACAGTCCTCTACAGTTCCTTTCAAAAGATCTGCACGTGTAATTCCAAACTTCTGACAGGAGGGGCCAGGGAAGATGCATGAATCTTTCCTTTCTTGTAAAAAACATTCAGCACCACTGATCGTTTCACACTTGCTGAATTCCTTAACTATTGACACCACACGTGGAAAGGTACACTCTGGGAACAATTTGTGTAGAAAATGTTCCATTTCCCCCCAGGTTTTGTTTTCTTGATGCTTTAACATATTTAACTGCATCAAGAGTTTGTTGTTGGATGGAACCTTGGGTGCTGATGGTGGTCTTCTTCGTCCACTGTGTGCAACAGTCGCCCTTAAGGCTTTATACTGATCATCATCTGAAATACACAGGCATGAAATTTGAGACAGCTCTAATGCTTTAAAATACTTTTTTTTTTTCATTTCATAGATGCTTTTGCATATATATCATTTATATGTGTGTGTGCATGAGTGTGTGATGAATGTGCACTGATACATGATCTACTAATTTCATTACTACTCCACTGTAATGGTTTCACTTAAATTGATGTAAGTTTTATGTAACAACATATCTTAAACTTATTTCATGTTTACTAATCATATAAGTTAATTATTCTTTAAATCATTTACACACACACACACACACACACACACACACACACTAACTAATCCATACTCAGGCAACCTCATGTATGCATGCTACATCAGTTCAACAGACACTAACTCTGTGCATACACTCTTAGTATATAAGATACATACTAATGCGCGCACGCACGCACGCACGCACGCACGCACACACACACACACACACACACACACACACACACGCGCGCGCGCGCGCGTGAAATTGTCTTGGCGTTTGATGACCAGAACAGAAGTGGAAAGATACACGTGTTCCCATGCTGTCCGACGTCGGTCACAATATTAAACCATCAATCCGCTCTCACTAACTCAAAACCCTTGTACAACAAAAAAATTACTGAATAATCTGACACTTCATCTTCTAGATACAGCTGTCGATCGCGGTAAATTTTTGAATAAAAGATCATAATTGTGCTAAAAAAAATAACGTGACTGACGAAGCGTTACTGTTCCCAGTTACACATCAACACTGCTGAAGCAAAGTTGTTAGGATTCATCCAAACCCACAAAAATATTTAAAAAATATGATTTACATTTATTTTCAAAATAAACATATTGAAAAAAAATTTGCTTACAAACCTGTAAGTTGGCGTGTTTTCCATTCTTCAAACGATGATGACGAGCAGACGGCTTCAATCGCCGCCATGGTCGAGCAGCGTTGCGGGATCCGAAATCGGTCACTCGTTTTTCTTCCAAAGCGCGTTCGAGACTCTTTCTTTATATAAAAGCCATGAATTGCACTTGAAAGTGCATAGTTTAAACTTTCTTTTCTTGTAATTTGCTCGTGATTTGAAACACTGGTTCGTATGTTATAGGGTCGCAAACATCAGTCTCACACTTTCGCTGCGACTTTCAGATCTACTTTCTGTGAAAACCCCAACAAATTTCTAGCAAATCTAAACTTGAGAATCCTGGCTTGCCAGTGACATAGTTTCTAAATTTATACATGGCCAAACAATGCAGCGCGAAACGATCGAGTGACACACATGTTATTCTGCTCGCGCGGCAAGCACGGCGGAGTCTGTCACCGCAGTAAAAATCGACGCGACACCCTTTGTGTTTAAACGCCCGGCACATACCAGTTTGACTCGAATGATAAAAACAAATACCACAGGAAGATAGATGAAAGAATGAACTTTATTCCAGTATAAGATTGGTGTCATTTAATTAAGTTTGGTAGTGAAACGAGCGAGTTGAAAATGGTCAAATTATGGGTCTGGACTGCGCTGTTAACCACAGCCACAGTGGCCGCGGACCGACCTACTCTCTCTCTCTCTCTCTCTCACGCACACACACACACACATGCACACACACACTCAAGCGTTTACACACACAAACACACAAACACATGCACACACACACACACACACAAGTAAAAAAGACATGAAATTAGAGAAAGGAAAAACAAATAAACAAACAAAAAATACTCACAGCAAACTTATCATAGAGCTGGTAGGTGAGCAGAGGGTTGGGCAGCTCACGAAAGTACATCTTGAGCAGGGAGCTGATGCTGTGGATGTCCTGAAGGTACGTCGCCTCAAACAGCTCCGGCACCTCATCCTCATCAAACGCCACCCTGTTTCAGCACGTACACACACAATGAGGAGTTTGTATTACACACTCCCAGTTTCGTTAAATAAACTGTACCATGTCAAACTCATGCAAACCAGGCCTATCTGTTTGCACCTCTCTGCCAAAATAATTTCGCGGCAACTCAATGATAAGACGTCTCACCGTTAGACCGCCATCTGCTAGCCAGTGAAACACCATTCCCGGCAGGAGGCAAATAATCATTAACAATGGCCGCCATTTTTCAGATAAGTTATATCAACAATTTCCTCTCTATCTGCCTACCATTTATGCATGAGGAATGTTATTTTCATGCATGTTTGCTGTTTGTTGAAGCCTTCCGGGACGTTTTCGTCACCTGATTCTTAAATCTGACATTGTTTACATCAGTTTGTGACGTCTTTTTTGATGTTTTGTTTTGTGAAATTTGTCTCGCTCTTCACACACACACACAATGATTTTGACACAGTTTCAGTTTCTCAAGAAAGCATCGCAGCGTTCCGGTTAATCCATATATATGTTCAATCACATCTGCTAGGCTGCAGTGGCAGATAATGTCGTCTGAACCATTTTCCTTTGCAAAACTTTCTATTGTACAAATCCAGAAGCAGAGAATCTTTACCAACAAATGCCCCCCCTTTCATGACCAAAAATAAAAACAAAGACTTTTACACCATCAGCAAAACCTCATCACATGACCAGATTTTATGTAATAAAAATAACAACCAAAAAAAAACCAAACAAAAAACAACCGATCTTGTAGATGGAAAAGAAAACGAAAATGAGAAAAAAATTCACAGAACATAAAACACATATAAGGCACAATACATCTTTATTTATCCATTTGGAAATCAAACAAATCAGTATCAACTGATTTCATGTTCTTATTCCACACAAACACAAGCTTATGCACATGCACACACACACACACACACACACACACACACACACAAACTGCACACACACACATACATACACAGTTACATACCATAACAGCCTCACAAACTGACCTCAACTTCTGTATGTTAGACGTGATGCCAGACAAGCGATAAATGCCGTCCACAATTCCATAACGCTCGATCACTTCCGCACAACTTTTCAGCACCACTGGAACTGTAGGACAAAAGTAAATAAATACATAAATAAGTGATGAATATACATACAACAAGACGGAACTACAGAGCACCACCCAAGCGACTCTCCGGTAATGCCGAATCTCATTAGTATGAAAACAGTCTGCAGAGTGTGTCATATTGTGTTGTGTTGTGTTGTGTTGTGTACTGAGTGTATTATATTGTATTTGATTGCTTTGTACTGTCTTACACTGCACTGTACTGTACTGTATTGTACTGTACTGTACCGTACTGTACTGTCTTAATTTTTGTTACAATATATTTCTCAGTATGAAACTCAGGCTGCTCTCCCCAGTGAGATCACTTCACTACAGTTCTACTTTTGTTTTTCTTTTCTTCTGCCTGCAAGTGTAGTTGTTTTCTTCTGTAGGTGGATTTTTCTATATAGAATTTTGCCAGGTACAACCCTTTTGTTGCCATGGGTTCTTTTACGTGTGCAAAGTGCATGCTATGTGTGAAGTGCATTCTGTACATGGTACCTCAGTTTATCATCTCTCACTTGCAGTGAAAAGACGTTAAACTAAAGAACGAACACACACACATTCTCACTTTCACACTGTCTCTCCCTCTCTCTCTCACACACTACACACAAACACACTCAGGAAATACATCACACACAATCACACTCACTCACACACACACTCTCTCTCTCACATAAACACACACTCCGTAACTCACACAAACACTCAACTCACTCACTCTCACACACACACTCACTCTTTCTCTCTCGCTCTCTCTCTCACACACACACCCCACCCACTACACACCCACCAGTCCACACACCCCCCGGCTCCACCCTCAAAACCCACACTTCCACAAACTCACCATCATGGCCCGAGTTGAGCAGATGCTCGCCCAGGTCACAGCCGAACACCCTCTCCTTCACGATGCCCGACTGCTTCAGCTGGTTGCGGGGGGGCCGGTTGGTGAAGAACGTCCGCAGCACCGACATCAGCTTCCCATGCTTGCGAAGCACTGGCACAGCAAAAGGAGGAGTTTGTATTATACTCCATGTTTGGTGATACATAAAAAGCGTAAGACGAGACAGAGCGAAAACCTGACAAGATGGCGTGGAGAGCCTTGGCCAAAGGAATGATTCAGCGCTTATAGCTTTTAGAGGCGTTGTGATTGGCTAAGAGGACCGGGCAAGAAAGGGCGTCTTTTCACTGTTAGCCGCGCGAAATTTGGCCAAGCAGAGCAAACCGATAGGCCTAGTTTGCATCAGTTTGACATGGTACAGTATATGACACCAAACAACAAATAACGTCACTGAAATCAACACACATTCAACAAAGTTTCTCTAACTGGAGATGATAAAAGCATATATTAAGCATTCCGCTTTCTTTTTGTTCTTGTGTTTGGTAACACCAGGCACCATCTTTCTGCTCATTCCCACTCTCAGGAAGCAAGTGGCAGAACGATTAAGACGCTCATATGTCCAATACAGTGTCTGTGAGGGTCTGGGTTCAATTCTTCACTCTAAAAGCGTAGCAAGGTTTTCCAGCAACGTGATGCCAAAAACACCTTCATTAAAAGTTGAACAAACCAAAGTTAAAACTTTCCAAAAGCAGCATCAAAAACAGAAAACGAACAAAAAAAAACAACAACAAAAAACAAAAAAACCCACCACCACCATATACACATGTTCAGCTAAATCTACAGTGTTTGTGTTCATTTGTATCTTTTACTGTTTTGCCTGTAGAATCACCTTGGGTCGAAACATGTCACTTTGTCATGTTGGTTTGCGTTGTAACCTATGTTCACGTCACTCAATCCTGTCTTATGAGAATCAAAATATCCCTTTCTCTTTCTTTTGAAAAAAGAAAAAGAAAAAAGGGCATGACAGCTGGGATGTAGGTATTGCATGTCGTTCCAAAGGAATAAATCTAAACTATCACTTAACATCACACTCACACACACACACACAATCACACACACACAAACACACACATTAAACCAAAACAAAAACGGGAAGAAGAAACAAAACTAAACTCACAACACTGAAGTCAATTAAGTAAACACAACACTTCTATCAGCATGAATGAATAATCATATATTCATAACGCATATAATACACATATCTACTGCAGCAAAATGCACCAATCTATAGCCAAAGGTTTGGTACACACACACTCAGACACATTCACACACACACATATTCTATACCCAAAGGTACAGTACACACACACACACACACACACACACACACAAAATCTAAATAATGTTGAGCTGCAAACTGTTTTAATGCCATCTGTTTTTGTTTTTTTTCTCAAGGCCTGACTAAGCACGTTGGGTTACGCTGCTGGTCAGGCATCTGCTTGGCAGATGTGGTGTAGCGTATATGGATTTGTCCGAACACAGTGACGCCTCCTTGAGCTACTGAAACTGAAACTGTTCAGTGTCAAGAATATACAGGTTCTTCAATTGCCCGGGTTACCAATAATCAATTTTATTGCAATGTCTGTTTACACAAATACACTGATATGAAACATGTAGACATTACAACCACCTCCCCCCCCAAAAAAAAACACCAAAAAGCCCACAAAACACTCCAGTACTCACTGCTGGCAGTCTCCTCATCCACCTCACACGGTTTGCGAGTGACAGCTGGAGTGGACAGGGGCGTCAAGGTGCCACCGTGAATGGACGTGCTTAGCGACCCTGTCACCGGCATCACTGTCGCCATGGACGACGGGACTTTATCACCGATGATCACCTCCACACAGGCACTGGGGAAGAATCCAACCTGGAAAAAATAAAATAAAATAGAATAATAAAAACAAGACAACAAAACCATTAGTTGTTGCTTTCTTTTTCTTGTGTTGCATTATTACTCTTTGTCACAACAGATGTTTGTTGTGTAAAACATGGGATGCCTTTCAAACAAAAAATAAAAAGACACAGAAAGAACAAAAAAACAAAATGGTTAGTTGTTGCTTTCTTTTTCTTGTTTTGCATTTTCACTCATTGTCACGATAAATGTTTGTGTGTAAAATTTGTATTTTGTATTTGTATTTGTATTTATTTTTATCACAACAGATTTCTCTGTGTGAAATTTAAGCTGCTCTCCCAAGGAAGAGCGCATCGCTACACTACAGCGCCACCCATTTGTTTTTCCAATCGAAATGACAAACAATATCGACAACAACATGTGAAACATAAATAACGGCTCAACTATCTTGCTTCATAATTCAGCAGAATACAGAGGACTTTATACGACAATGTTGAGCACTAGAATAAAGTTTCAAACATAAAAAAACCCACTGGTTCTCAATCAGTTTCATGTAAGGTACATTTTCTCGTCAATAGTATAGTTACCTGTCAAACATCCACCCAGATTTACATTTACCTGTTACACATCCACTCGGACTTACAGTTCCTTATCACACATCCACTCAGACTTACAGTTACCTGTCACACATCCACCCAGACTTACAGTTACCTGTCACACATCCACTCAGACTTACAGTTACCTGTCACACATCCACTCAGACTTACAGTTACCTGTTACACATCCACTCAGACTTACAGTTACCTGTCACACATCCACAGACTTACAGTTACCTGTCACACATCCACCCAGACTTACAGTTACCTGTCACACATCCACTCAGACTTACAGTTACCTGTTACACATCCACTCAGACTTACAGTTCCTTATCGCACATCCACTCAGATTTACAGTTACCTGTCACACATCCACTCAGACTTACAGTTACCTGTCACACATCCACTCAGACTTACAGTTACCTGTCACACATCCACTCAGACTTACAGTTACCTGTCACACATCCACCCAGACTTACAGTTACCTGTCACACATCCACCCAGACTTACTGTTACCTGTAACATATCCACACAGACTTACAGTTACCTGTCACATATCCACACAGACTTACTGTTACCTGTCACACATCCACCCAGACTTACAGTTACCTGTCACATATCCACACAGACTTACTGTTACCTGTCACATATCCACACAGACTTACAGTTACCTGTCACACATCCACCCAGACTTAGTTACCTGTTACACATCCACTCAGACTTACAGTTACCTGTTACACATCCACCCAGACTTAGTTACATGTCACATATCCACTCAGACTTACAGCTACCTGTTACACATCCACCCAAACTTACAGTTACCTGTTACACATCCACACGGACTTACAGTTACCTGTCACACATCCAATCAGACTTACAGTTACCTGTCACACATCCAATCAGACTTACAGCTACCTGTTACACATCCACTCAGACTTACAGTTACCTGTCACACATCCACCCAGACTTACAGTTACCTGTCACACATCCACCCAGACTTACAGTTACCTGTTACACATCCACTCAGACTTACAGTTACCTGTCACACATCCACACAGACTTACAGTTACCTGTCACACATCCACTCAGACTTACAGTTACCTGTCACACATCCACCCAGACTCCACTCCCCTCTACTCACCTCAAAACCTCGCTTCCCTCTCCACCAGATGGTGTCCTCCGCCGGTGGCATGTCGATCACAGACACGATGTCTCCCACCTGAGGAAGACGACACACACAGGTGAAGCGTAACTCAAACTACAGTTGAGTGACAGGTGTGGATAAAACTGTTGACAATTTATGTTGCTAGATTCCACCCCCACCCCCTCTCCCCACCCCCACACTTTTCCCCCAACAAACTGAACAGAAGTGTATGTTCACAACAGGCTAGAGCTTGGAAGCTTGTACATAAAACATATACACCATCTGACGGAAACACAGAGAGATGCACACACAACTAATACCCCTCAAATTAGATGGTATTTTTTAAACCTGTATACACATTTACCCAAACATAAACCATTAACATATAAATGTATGTACACTAACGCAATCCTTTTCATAAACACATGCACAATTAAAAAAAAACCCACACCCATTCACGCTGGTGCATATATAAAAAGACACACAAACTCCAACACACACACACACACACACACACACACACACACACACACACACAAACACTCCCAACAAACACAAACCCATCCACACAAAAATCCCCTCCACCCCAACCCACACGTACTCACACACACGCCCTCCACTCCAACACATAAACACACCCACCCACATGCAAACCCCCTCTACCCCAACAAATACACTCACACATCCTCTACACCAAAACACACAGACACACACACGCACCACCCCAACACATAAACAAACACACCCAAACACATACCCTCTACCCAAATACACGCACACACACATACAGAACACACGCACACACTTACAAGTGCACGCACACATGTACACGTGCACATGCACGTGCACACGCACACACACACACCTGTAAGGATATTTCATCAGCAGCCTGTGCAGTGTACCGCTTGATGGCATGAGCTGCAGCAATGGCTGGTGTGTTGATTCCAGAATCATCCACAGCCAGCAGTCGATTACCTCGATTGTCCATCTGTCAATCATACAGCAAAAACATATATAGAACAACTGTGTCGCTACAACACTGCCTAAACTCTATACTCAGGTGATCAACATGCCAACTGACTCAAAGAACCTTTCCACCGGACGTCAACATCATCATCATCACTGCCGTCATCATTTTCACCATCATCATATCACATCAATAACTGATGATTTCATCTTTATCACCATCATCACATCATATCGATCTTAACTGTCATCATTGTTACCATCATCATCATCATGACAGCTGTCATGATTACCAAAATCATCATCATCACCATTGCTGTCATCATTATCACCATCATCAAATCACATCAGCCATTATTGTCATCATTACCACCATCATCATATTGTATCTGTCTTGCCTGTAACCAATTATGGATGGAGCCACAATTATCAAGGCACCTGCCAGCTCAAAAGAATCTCTTCAGATTCCATCATCATCACTATCACCATCATCATCACCACCATTATCATCATGATGATGCTTCACTTCTGATCAGTAATGGAGTAATTTATCACAACAGATTTCTCTGTGTGAAATTCAGGCTGCTCTCCCCAGGGAGAGCGTGTCGCTACACTACAGCACTACCCATTTTTTTGTATTTTTTCCTGCATGCAGTTTTATTTGTTTTTCCTATCGAAGTGGATTTTTCTACAAGAATTTTGCCAGGAACAACCCTTTTGTTGCTGTGGGTTCTTTTACGTGCAGTAAGTGCATTCTGCACACGGGACCTCGGTTTATCGTCTCATCCGAATGACTAGCATCCAGACCACCACTCAAAGTCTAGTGAAGGGGGAGAAAATATCGGCGGCTGAGCCGTGATTCAAACCAGCGTGCTCAGATTCTCTCGCTTCTTGGCGGCTGCGCTACCTCTTGGCCATCACTCCATTTTATGTAGGAATGCTCACGCATTCCATCATCCGGAGAGAGTTAAAATGGCAGAATGAGAAGACTGGCTCCGACCTATCCTATGCTGAGCTCCAGACATGGTGGATCAGAATTCACTGCCCCCAGATTCATGGGGGGGCTGTTGTTCGAGGGATGTGGTGGCTGTCTCCACTCTGGGGGGGGAGCTCACTCCGTCTGGCTCCGCGACTAAGCCATTATTGTCGTTAGTAGGGGGCTTAGTAGGTGGTGTCCTAAGTACGTTAAAACAGAACAGGCACCACTGAACACCGCTGAAGTGACTCAGCAGCAGTGCAGGGTCTCCTCTGGTGTGTGGCCTCCTGGCGACCTAACATCGACGGTTCCCTGCGGACTGCCGACGTGGCTGGAACTGCGACAGACGAACCCAGGTGTGGCCGTGTATGGGGGAATCTAAATGAGCGACGTGGGAGTAATGCCACTGAAACGGTACAGATGATGGGGCAGCAAAAAAAAAAAAAAAGAATTCACTGCCCCCGAGGTGCATATAAGGCCATGGGACCTTTAACCTTCATATTCATCATAATTATGGCGATGATGTCTCTCACCTCCAGCCAGTTGAGAATGGAGCCACAGTTGATCATGGTGCCGGCCAGCTCAGAGAATCTCTTCAGGTAACCGTGAAGAAGTTGCTCCACCTCCTGGATAACAGGCAGGTGTGTACGGTTCACTTTAGTTGGGCAGGATCTGTTTTGTTTTTCTTGTTAGTTTCAAAATATTTCTTTCTTTGTAAGTGTGTGTGGGTGGGGAGAGGGGGGGGGACTGTGAGTTGTCTTTGTTTCTTTGTGTGTGTATGTGTGTATGCATGTGTATGCGCGCATGTATGTGTGTACATGTGTGTGTGTGTGTGTGTGTGTGCACATGTATTCACATCAACACTTATCTGTGTGTGTGTGTGTGTGTGTGTGTGTGTGTGTGTGTGTGTGTCTATGTATGTATGTGGGAACAGAAATGCACACCAACACTTATCTGTGTCTTTGCGTATGTGTGTGCGTATGTATGTATATGTGTATGAGTCTGTGCCCATGTGTGTGCGTTATGTATGCATATGTGTGCATGTGTCTGTGTGTAGGCGCAACTCCTCCCACCCCCCCCCGCACACAGAAGATAATACTCTCCAACCTACCATAGTACGCCTTAATCAGAAGACAACACCTTCCAATTCCCCCCCCCCCCCCCCCCCCCCCCCCCCCCACACACACACACAGGGCCGATAATACCCTTAAACCTCAATTTGGCCCCCAAACACTGAAAATAATACCTTCCAACTTCCCCACAGGGCCCCGTCACACAGAAAATAACACCTTCTAACCAACCCACGCCCCCTTGCAGAACCCCTCACACGGAAGATATACCCTCCAACCTACCTTCACACAGAAGATAATACCTTCTCACTCCCCCACCCCCTACAGAACCCCTCACACGGAAGATATACCCTTCAATCTACCTTCACACAGAAGATAACACCTTCTAACTCCCCCACCCCACCCCCTGCAGAACCCCTCACACGGAAGACAATACCTTCCAACCAACCTTCACACAGAAGATAACACCTCCCAACTCCCCCACCCCCTACACATACCCTGCAGAACCCCTCACACGTTAGACAATACCTTCCAACCTACCCTCACACAGAAGATAACACCTTCCAACTCCCCCACCTCCAACCCACCCCCTGCAGAACCCCTCACACAGAAGATAACATCTTCCAACTCCCCCACCCCCTGCAGAACCCCTCACACAGAAGATAATACCCTCCAACCTACCTTCACACAGAAGATAACATCTTCCAACTCCCCCACCCCCTGCAGAACCCCTTACATGAAAGATATACCCTTCAACCTACCCTCACACAGGAGATAATACCCTCCAACCTACCTTCACACAGAAAATAACACCTTCTAACTCCCTCATCCCCTACCCACCCCCTGCAGAACCCCTCACACGGAAGACCCTCCAACCTACCCTCGCACAGAAGATAACACCTTCCAACTCCCCCACCCCCAACCCACCCCCTGCAGAACCCCTCACACAGAAGATAATACCTTCCAATCTACCTTCACACAGAAGATAACACCTTCCAACTCCCCCACCCCCTACACATACCCTGCAGAACCCCTCACACGTTAGACAATACCTTCCAACCTACCTCCACACAGAAGATAACACCTTCCAACTCCCCCACCCCCAACCCACCCCCTGCAGAACCTGTCACACAGAAGATATACCCTCCGACCTACCCTCACACAGAAGATAACACCTTCCAACTCCACCACCCCCTACCCACCCCCTGCAGAACCCCTCACACGGAAGATAACACCCTTCCAACCTACCTTCACACAGAAGATAACACCTTCCAACCCCACCCCCCACCCCCAAACCCAGCCCACCCCACAGTAACACCGCTGCCCCCCCTCACCTGGCTGTTCTTGACGTCGGTGTTGGTGGCCTGCAGGTCCGGCAGCTGGGAGAACTTGCGGTCGAAGATGCAGCGGTGCAGCTGCCGGTCGAGGGAGGCGAAGTGGGACAGGGAGCGCCGTACGGTCCAGCCCTTGTCGTTGACCGACACCCGCACCAGGAGAGCGGCCTCCCCTTGCTCCACCTCATTGTGCCGGTAGTTCTCGCGGTCGTCGTCGCACAGGTTCACCTGTGGAAAGAGGGGAGGGTGGGGAGGGGAGGGGAGGGGAGGGATGGATGGTGTTCACTGAGTCGTCATGGCTAAGATTTATCCATTTATAAAAAAAAATGTCTTGCAGTCATCGTCGAACAGGAAGGTCATCGTCGAATGGGTTCACCTGTGGAAAGAGTGATGGGAGGGATGTATGGATGTTGGTCAATGAGTCATCATAGTTAAGATTTATCCATTAAAAAAAAAAAAAAAAAAAAATGTCTTGCAGTCATCGTCGAACAGGTTCAACTGTGGAAAGAGTGAGGGAGGGACAGATGTTGTTCACCGAGTCATCATGGCTAAGATTTACGCATGAAAAAAAAAAAAAGAGTCTAGCAGTCATCATCGCACAGGTTCACATGTGGAAAGAAGAGAGGGGAGGTATAGATGTTGTTCACTGAGTTGTCATGGCCGAGATTTATCCATTTGAAAAAAAAAAAAAAAAAAGTCTAGAGGTCATAGTCGCACAGGTACGTCATAGTCATTGTCACACGGATAGGTCATAGTCATTGTCGCACCGGTTCACCTGTGGAAAGAGTGAGGGGAGGGATGGATGGATGGCAGTTGCTCACGGAGTCGTCATGGCTAAGATTTATCCACTTACAAACAAAAAAGTCTAGCAATCACAGTCGCACAAGTAGGTCTTCGTCGCACAGGTTCACCTGTGGAAAGAGAAGAAAGAAAAGATGTTGTTCACTGAGTCATCATGACTAAGATTTACCCTTTTTTTTTCTTTCTTTTTTTAACAGTCTAGCAGACATCATCACACAGGTGTGTCGTCGTGGCACAGGTTCACCTGTGGAAAGAGGAGAGGGGAGGGATGTTGTTCACTGAGTTGTCATGGCTAAGATTTACCCATTAAGAAAAAAAAGTCTAGCAGTCATTGTACACACACAGGTAGGTCATCGTTGCACAGGTTCACCTGTAGAAAGAGGGAGGGGAGGGAGGGATGGTGCTCACTGAGTCGTCATGGCTAAGACTGACACATTTTTTTATTAAAAAAATCTTGCAGTCATCGTCACACAGTTGTCATGGTCATCATCGCATAGGTAGGTCATGGTTGCACAGGTTCATCTGTGGTAAGAGAACAAAGAAGAGTTGCTGTTCACATGGCTAAGATTTACCCCCCCACCCTTTTTTTTTTAAAGTCTTGCAGTCATCAGGCTGTTCACAAAGTCATCATAGCTAAGATTTATCCATTAAACAAGCAAACAAACAAAACGTCTAGCGGTCCTTGCCACACAGTTTCACCTGGGGACAGTACAAGGGACAAAATTGTTTTGTTTTGTTGTTTTTTTAAGAAAAAAAGACAAAAAAAAAAAGACAATTAAACCTGATGCATAAGCCACACAGATAAAAAACCATTGGATCAAGAGAAATAATATCTAATTTAAAAGAATACTGAGAAAACAAAACAAAAATGAACACAAAAAGTTACTCCAAGAACTAAAATGTTCAATCTTTTTAATTTTTGAAAAAGATATTTCATGAATTCTGCTGAACACCAAATACATAACCCCCCCCCCCCCTACACACACACACACACACACACACACACACAGGTATTCATCATCATCATCTGCATTCATAAGCAGCAACTCTCACAATCAATTTCTCATGTACAACACACTTTATCCCACCATTTAGGCAGCCATACTCCATGTTCAGGAAAGCACAGGCATTCCCTACATTTTCTGAATCCGAAGGGTTTCTCACAGTTCACTGTCTCACCTGTAGCTGCCCGAAGTCCACAAAGTCATAATGAAAGTGGGCACAGTCCTCTAACTTGGGAAAGCGGATCGACTCTTGACTGCTTCTGTAAAACATAAAAAATTGATTAAACTAATTAATGAATCACCCTTCCTGTGTCACTGTCAGAGATCCTCCCTGTATCTAACCAGATAAATGTGCATGTGGATTAATTTCTGTACAGCATCTTCCTTCACGTGGTCCTGTGCCAAATACACCCCAAAACAAAACAACACTTCAGACATTCAAGATAAATCTGACTTTCAAGAACAATTTTCTATCCTCCACCTTCCGTGCTTGGGGTGAGTTCCTGTTAAGGTCTTCAGTGTCGGCAGATTCAAGGGGGGTCTGGTGTTGGGAGGGATGTGGTGGTGGTTCTTCAATCTAGAGGGGACACTCACTCGATCTCACTCAACAAAACGTGATTTTTATCGTCAGTAGGCCCTGTCGAGGTCTTCAGTGTTGGCAGATTCAAGTGGGGACTGTCATCAAGGGGCACAGTGGTGGTTCTTCACTCTAAAGGAGACGATCGATCAGTCTCACTCCAAGATTAAGTTATTATTATTGTCAATAAGGAGCCCAACGCTCAGCTTTTATCACAGATTGACTAAAGCTTACAGCTGGGCCAACAGCAAAGTGAGAGCTGTAGGATCAATGGTTTCTCCATTGAAATGGGAAGTCATTTACAGCTTAGTCTTTTCTGAAGGACTATGACTGAAATAAGGAGGCAAGACTGCACTGGCTCTTAGTGCTGCAGCCTTGAGGGCTAGCTGGCCTCTGGAAACCATCCCAACGCCATCTGTCCTAAATACTTCCCTACCTTCTGTGGACTGCTGGTGTTGTGAATACCTCAGCAGACAAACCCAAATGTTGCTGTGTATGGGGGATCTTGGAATAAGCAGCGTGGGAGTAATGCCACTGAAATGGTACAGATGGCCAGGAAGAAAAAAAATCTTTTAAAAAAATCTATGAATCAGCTGTCAAAATGAAAACATACGCAATTTCCCAAGAGTGAAAAAAGATGACTATTCCCAACTGCTACTGTCAACAAGTGTCAGTCTTCTTAACTATATCATCCTAATAATTATTGCAATTATTTTCACCGTGGCAATGCTATGATTCTGTGACTCAAGATAATCTCTGCAGTCTTGGTCCTTGAAATTATGGTGCTTAGAGCCTCGCCGACCACTAAGGCCATCTCAAGGCTATTCTTGGTCCTTGGTCCTTGATACAATACATAGTTTCATTTCACCATGATGATCACCACCATTATCATGATCCTCTCTGTTTTCATCATCTTCTTACCACATAAAAACACAAAAAGTGGTTTGGATAAGTCTTGAATGTACTGCTGAAATCAATCAACACCCTCCCTCCCATCTGACCCATAATTTCAATATTTATGCTACTCATTCAGAATTATTCACACCACACATCACTGCACCCCCTCCCCCCCACCCCTCCTCCTCCTCCTTCCCTCTCCCTTCTTCATCCCCAACTGTTCATCTTCATCATCATCGTTGTCATCAACATCATCAATGTTATCATCATCATCATCATAATCATAGGCTTCATCATCATTAGACATTTTCCTTGTCGTCAACATCACTGTCATCTTTATCATGATTGTCATCACTGTTCTCATTGTCTTCATGATCACTGTCATTATCATCGTCATCTTCATCATGATTGTCATAATGTTGTCATCATCATCATCATCATTGTCAACATCATCATCATCTTTATCATGTCATCACTGTCCTCATCACCATCATCATCATCAACTTCATTTTCATCATCATCTTCATGACGACTGTCATCATCATCTTCATCAGTATGGTCTTCATCAAGCTTGTCATCACTATTGTCATTGTCTTCATAATCACTCACACTATTATTACAATCGCTGTCTTCATCACAGCTGTCATACTGTCGTCATCATTGTCTTCATCATGACTACCATCATCTTCATCATCATAATCAACATCATCGTCTTCATCACGACTGTCATCACTATCGTCGTCGTCTTTATGATCACTGTCATCGTCATCAACATCACGACTGTCATCACTGTCGTCATCAACTTCATCATCATCATCATCAGTGTGATGATGTCAGCACTCACTCGGAGGCGTGCTTGGAGCGCATGCTGCCCCGGTGGGAGGACGGAAGGCTGTCTGTGCTGTCATGGATATGCCAGATGCCCGTCTGAAACACACACACACACACGCACACTCACAAACACACACACGCACACACAAACAAACACACACACACACACACACGCACACACACACACACACACACACACGCACACACCCACGCACACACACACACACACACACACCCACACACTTATTCATTTACTGTCATTACAAATCACATGCCCACGCTGAAACACAACATGACACGCACACACAGTAACATTATTTCACTGCTGTCATTACCATTCATACCAAACTGAAACACGACACGTAGAAAACAATGTTATCTCATTACCGTCATCACTTTTTCAGTATTCTCCCGGTTGTTATTGTCCGTGTTGTTCACGCTGTCAATTATAACCAACACAAGGACAATATCACCAGCAACAATGACGCCGATCAAAACAGCGAGGACCGCAAGATGACAAAAGACGATAACCAGGAAAGAAAAAGAAGATGAAGATGGAAAGAAGGAGTAGGAAGTGAATGAGGAGAGGACTGAGAGAAGGAACAGAATGAGAGCTGAAAGAAGAAGGAGAGGGAAAAGGGACATGAAAAAGGAGAAGGAAAACAAAAACAATAAACTAATGCAGAATCCCTGACCAGAACCAATTAAGTCTATCAACAACTGATGAATATACACACAGAGACACACATGCGCAAACACAAACACATTCATACATATGTGCACACATTTGTGCATCCACACAAACACACACACACACACACACACACACACACGCACGCACGCAAACAGACGCAAACACACTCACACATACACACAAGCAAACTCTCTCTCTTACACACACACACACACACTCACTCAATCACTCACACACACACCATCACACGTAAGTCTCTCACCAACTCACATATATATTCATATGCTGACACACACACACACACACGCACGCACTCGTGCACTCACTTACCACACACCCTCACACCCACACCCAATCACACACACACACACACACTCAAGAACACATGCATGCATACTCACGCGCACACACACACACTTTCACCCTCCTCTCCCCCTCCCCCTCCACACACACCTCTCACACTCCCCTCCCCCTCCATACATACACGCACACACACTCCTTTCACCCTCACCTCACCCCCTCCACACACACACACATTTTTCACCCTCACTTCCCCCGCCCCTCCACACACACACACACACACACACACACACACACACATCCAAAAATATATATATGCACAAATACACATGCACACACGCACACACGCACACACACACACACAAACACACACACACGCACACACACACACACACGCACACACACACTCACCTTGCTGTACTGACTCAGTCCGCCCTCAGAGCGTACAGTTCCAGAGCTGGCTTTCCTCTGCGGTGCTTCATCTTCTGACAAGGGCACATTCCTGCAAAACACACAAGACCCACAAACCCTCACACTTAATCAAACGTCCAGGAACAGAAAACACAAGGATCTCACAGAGGGGAAAAAAAAGAAAAGAAAAGAACAAAACAATCCTTATCCCCAGCATAAAACAAAATAGATCTTTCAGAAACAAGGGGTTGGGGGGAAATGCGGGGCGGGGGGTGGGGGGTGGGGGTGTGTATGTGTGTGGGGGGGGAACCCTCTCAGCATTGGCAAAAAGTCTGTTGTAGTACTTCTTATCTATCAGCTCCATCTCATTCTCTTTTTCTTGTGATCGGTTGAGTCAGGAAAACACCACTCTTTTGTTTTTATGTGGGAGAGGGAATCGGATAGTAGTAGTAGTAGTAGTAGCAGCAGCAGAAGCAGCATAGCAATAGCAACAGCAGCAGTAGCGGATGTAGCAGCAGTTTAAGTAGTAGTAGAGGTGGTGGGGGTGTATGGTGTGGGGAATGACAGTCTTATTAACAACAGCAGTAGTAGTTGTAGTAGTAGTGGTGGTGGTGTAAGGTGTGGGGAAGAACGGTGAGGGGAAGGACAGAGTTAGTAACAACAGCAGTAGTAGTCGTAGTCGTAGTAGTGGTGGTGGTGGTGTAGGGTGTGGTGAAGGACAGTGTTAGTAACAACAGCAGTAGTAGTTGTAGTAGTGGTGGTGGTGTAAGATGTAGGGAAGGACAGTGTTAGTAACAACAGCAGTAGTAGTTGTAGTAGTGGTGGTGGTGGTAGTGGTGTGGGGTGTGGGGAAGGACAGTAACAACAGCAGCAGTAGTAGTCGTAGTAGTGGTGGTGGTGGTGTAGGGTGTGGTGAAGGACAGTGTTAGTAACAACAGCAGTAGTAGTCGTAGTAGTGGTGGTGGTGTAAGATGTAGGGAAGGACAGTGTTAGTAACAACAGCAGTAGTAGTTGTAGTAGTGGTGGTGGTGGTTGTGGTGTAGGGTGTGGGGAAGAACAGTGTTAGTAACAACAGCAGTAGTAGTCGTAGTAGTGGTGGTGGTTGTGGTGTAGGGTGTGGGGAAGAACAGTGTTAGTAACAACAGCAGTAGTAGTCGTAGTAGTAGTGGTGGTGGTGTAGGACAGTGTAAGTAACAACAGCAGTAGTAGTCGTAGTAGTGGTGGTGGTGTACGGTGTGGGGAAGAACAGTGTTAGTAACAACAGCAGTAGTAGTCATAGTAGTAGTAGTGGTGGTGGTGTACGGTGTGGGGAAGGGCAGTGTTAGTAACAACAGCAGTAGTAGTCGTAGTAGTGGTGGTGGTGTGGGGTGTGGGGAAGGACAGTAACAACAGCAGCAGTAGTAGTCGTAGCAGTAGTGGTGGTGGTTGTGGTGTAGGGTGTGGGGAAGAACAGTGTTAGTAACAACAGCAGTAGTAGTCGTAGTAGTAGTGGTGGTGGTGGTGTACGGTGTGGGGAAGGACAGTGTTAGTAACAACAGCAGTAGTAGTCGTAGTAGTAGTGGTGGTGGTGATGTAGGGAAGGACAGTGTTAGTAACAACAGCAGTAGTAGTCGTAGTAGTGGTGGTGGTGTAAGGTGTGGGGAAGAACAGTGTTAGTAACAACAGCAGTAGTAGTCGTAGTAGTGGTGGTGGTGGTGATGTAGAACAGTTTTAGTAACAACAGCAGTAGTAGTCGTAGTAGTGGTGGTGGTGGTGATGTAGAACAGTTTTAGTAACAACAGCAGTAGTAGTCGTAGTAGTGGTGGTGGTGGTGATGTAGGGAAGGACAGTGTTAGTAACAACAGCAGTAGTAGTCGTAGTAGTAGTGGTGGTGTACGGTGTGGGGAAGGACAGTGTTAGTAACAACAGTAGTAGTCATCGTAGCAGTGGCAATGGTGGTGTAGGGTGTGTGGAAGGACAGTGTTAGTAACAACAGCAGTAGTAGTCGTAGTAGTAGTGGTGGTGGTGTAGGGTGTGTGGAAGGACAGTGTTAGTAACAACAGCAGTAGTAGTCGTAGTAGTGGTGGTGGTGTAGGAAAGGGCAG
Organism: Babylonia areolata; assembly: GCF_041734735.1. Classification (NCBI taxonomy): domain Eukaryota; kingdom Metazoa; phylum Mollusca; class Gastropoda; order Neogastropoda; family Buccinidae; genus Babylonia; species Babylonia areolata. The sequence goes on along the minus strand of NC_134892.1, from coordinate 13,501,877 downwards.
TGTTAGTAACAACAGCAGTAGAAGAGAAAGGCAGCAGCACGTGTGGTGGTGGCAGCAGAGGTACCGCAGTAGTAGTAGTAGTAATAGTAGTAGTAGTCATCATCATCATAGTCGTTGCAGTAATAATCATCATAGTAGTCTAGTAGTCACAGTAGTAGTAGTCATAGTGGTAGTGGAGGATGAGAATGAGGAACACTATCAGTAATAAGAAAGAGGAGGACTGTGTTAGCATGAAGCAGAGCAGCAGCAGGCAGCTGCTGCAATACTTGTCAGTTGTCTAAAGCATTATCATCGTCATCAACATGACAAGAAAATGATGACAAAGATGATGCCCATGATGATGATGATGGCGGTGGCAGTACAAAAAGCTGTTTCTCCTTTCCCGGTTCATCCAATCACGAAAGGGGGGGAAAAAAAAAAGAGTGGGGTTGGGGGGTGAGGATAAAAGGCAACCTTTCATGACTTTTTCTCTCTCTTTTTTTTTTTTCTTTTTTTTTTTTTAAGCCTCAAACGCTATTGGCTGCAGCTTGGCACCACTCCAGCAAATGCAAGTCGAGAAGTGCAACAGGGGATAGGGAGGAAAAGAAAGCAAAAATACAAACAAATAAATAAAACAAGAATACCTTGGCGAAATGGGAAACAATATCTAAAATAATACAGTATCATACACCTTTGTTCCAGGAGTGGAAAGCCGCAATAACTGACAGTGGAGGATGGGGGGGAAGTGGGGGGGGGGGGGAGGGAAGGGGGTTGGGGTTTGGGGGGTGTGGGTGGGGGGATGAGGAAGCAAACTAAAGTTCTTTTCCCAAGATACTAACCGCAATCATCATCATCATCATCACCACCATCATCTACCTTTGTCAACAATGATGATGATGATGATATGATAAACTGATGATAAAAGCAAAGTCCTGATAAAACATAGATTCACAGTGATGAAATGTGCTCGCCAAAAATTAGCTGGCTGGAACACATGACATGATGTAACAGTTACTGTAGATAGTTTGACACCACAGACTCTTAATCTTATGTTCCATCAATCGAACAAAGTCAACTGTCTGTCCTAAGAATGTACAGCTCCATTATTTTTTTCTTTTTTATAAACACCTTTTTAAAGCCATCAAAATGCTTACTGAAAAACACACACATCATATACAGACCATAACAACACTTGTAACTCAAAACCGGACGTAACAGTTATATCACAAAATGGACATAACAGTAATATCACATAACCTTCTGAAACAATAATTTACAAGATTAGCTAGGAGGTTCTACGCATGCAGAATCTACATACTGAATC
>NC_134892.1:13495574-13498074 GCF_041734735.1 Babylonia areolata | reverse complement strand
AAGTGGGAATGGGTGGGGTGAGGAGAGCGAAGTGAGAGAGAGTGAGAGAGAGATGAGAGGGGAGGGAGGGAGAGAGAAAGAGAGAGTGTGTGTGTGTCTCGAGGGGGGGGGGGGGGGGGGAGTAGGTGGGGAGAAGGGAGGAAGAAGGGGTAGTTGACAGTGCACGGTGGGGAAGGGATGGCAGGATGGGGTGGAATAATTAGAATAATTATATTGAAGAGGGGACGGGGGGGGGGGGGGGGGGACAAAATAAAATAAACAGAAAATGGGGATAAACGATTTTTTACAAACTAATTGAAAGAAACACACACACACACACACACACTGGAATGCTCCTGCCTCCACCCCCACCCCTCCCCCACCCCGTCAACCACACCACCACAGCTCCAAACCAAATACCCTGCATCATAAACAAAACACGCCCAGCTGTTCCAGAGCAGCCTGAACAAAAAAGACCCACAACAACAACAACAACAAAAAAGCCCTGTGGCACTGAAACACACAACAACCATTCGTCATCACGACAAACATCTGTCGACCATCGTCTTGATGATATCTGAACCTCTACACAATTCTAGTGCAAAGTGGAGGGAAAGAAAGAAAGAAAGAAAGAAAGAAAGAAAGAAAGGAAGGAAGGAAGGAAGGCAGAAAAAAAGAAAGAAAAAAAAACAACAAAAAAACAAGACCCGACTCTCTGCCTCACCCAGTTCACCGATAGTACATAGTACGTATGTAGGTCATTCTCAGAAGCTGTTTACCATTATTATGGGTGGTTGTCGTTTTAGAAATAAAGTACTATGATGAGAAAGAAAGAACTTGGTTTGGAACTGGCAGCATGTGTCATGGTGTTATAGAAAAATACTGTGATAAGAGAGACCATGGTTTGGAACTAGCATCATTTGTCATAACGTTTCAGAAAATACTTGGATGAGAAAGAACATGGTTAAAAACGAGTTACATGTGTCAACTACTGCCAGTTTGTTTGTTTAAGCCTGAGAAACAATCACTAATAACAATATATACATATATATGTGTTTATATATATACAATATATATATATATAATATATATATATATACAGAGAGAGGATGGTGGGAGAAACAGGAGGGAAGTGTGGGTGGGCAGGGCTGGGGGGGTTGGTTGGTGGGGTGTGTGTGTGTGGGGGGGGGGTTCTAATCTCAAGGTATATACATATATATCCATTATAATAATCCATTTAATGTTTAATCTTGCTTTGTTTTCTGTCTCATGTATTTTATTTCATTTACAATTTTGGAAAAGAAAAAAAAGAAAATGAATGATGAATTACTACATCAACAGCTGTTGTTTATATTGTTTTAAACTCATTTCTACTGTATGTAACCTTGGTGTGTTTATGTGTATATTATCAAAGTATGATATGCAGGCTATAATTATAACTGCCTGGTTATTCATACAGAACACCCAGACACATGCACGCACATGATTATAATACACATAAGCACTCACCAACCCACAAGCACCTGCACAGAAGCATACACATGTATATGTGCATGCGAGCGCACACAGACACACACACTGGGCACACATGCACCTGCACGTATGCACGCCCACATCATGCACACATATTATTATTATTCATTATACAGATATACACATACAAAGTTATATATGCTAAGCATGCAGTCTAAAGCGCTGATTAAAGCACAGAGAGAGACAGTCAGAGAGAGAGAGAGAGAGAAGCTAAACAGCCTGAATAAACACTCCCTCTCTCTCTCTCACACACACACACACACACACACTCTCTCACACACACACACTCTCTCTCTCCCCCTCTCTCTCTCTCTTTCTGTCTCCCTCCCTTCTAACCACAAATAATCCTGTGTAATAAAATACTCGGATGACTCACACAGGAGCTCTTGGGAAATGCAGACCTGACCAGACAAAAACACCACCTTACCTAGAGACAGCAGTGAGGAGGCGGGGGGGGGGGGGGGGGGGGTCCTCACCCCTTCAGAATCTACCACCTTATATATATATATGTGTGTGTGTGTGTGTGTATATATATATATATATATATAGAGAGAGAGAGAGAGACAGACAGACAGACAGACAGACACAGACAGACAGAGACAGTGACAAAAAGAAACACATCAATCATCTATCTCTCTCATATATATATATATATATATATATATATATATATATATATATATATATATATATAAAGGTGGTAGATTTTGAAGGGGAGAAAGCCCCATGCCTCCTCATTGCTGTCTTTAGGTAAGGTGGTGTTTCTCTCTCTCTCTCTCTCTCTCTCTCTCTCTCTATCTATCTATCTATCTACCTCTCCCCCCCCTTCTCTCTCCCTCTCTGTTTCTGTATATATACTTTGAATGCATTTTTTTTTCTAAAGACATCAAACCACACACCTCTACAAGGTGACTGCATCAAAAACTGAGGCACCCCCTACCCTGGGTCCATCCTGTTTATCAATGCCCAGTTCATTCCACACCCAACA
>NC_134892.1:13460574-13490574 GCF_041734735.1 Babylonia areolata | reverse complement strand
AAGAGGTGTGGGTGAGGGGTAAAGAGGAGAGAGAGAGAGAGAGAATCTGTGAGTGCAAAGTCAGTCAGCGTGCATGTGACAACATGCGAGCGAGAGAGTGTGTGTGTGTGTATGATGTGCATGCGTACGTGCGCTGCTATCAACATGTGCATTAACGTACACATCATGCGTTTGCACTTCCGTCTCTTGTTTCAGAGCTCTACTGCTGCATCTGTTCTCCAGACCTCGGAGAGGCACCAAATCAGCTGTCCAAACTCTCGCTACCTACGCATGTGCACACATGCTGTTACTTTATGCACACTCACACACACGTGTGCACTGTCACACGCATGCACGTGAGCAAACAAACATATGCATGGATATGTGCATTAATACACAGAAAAGATACACTCTCTGCATAACAGTTTTCACTTATAGGGGGAAGGTCCTTCAAAGACTTTGCTCTTGTTCCGTCTCTCACAAACACTCAAGTCTTTCTCTCTCACATGTATGCAATGGCATGTTTTAACATATAATTTCTGTTTCATTTTGATTTTGCATTTGAAAAAATCTGAAAAACAAAAACCAAAAAATGAACAGCTGCCAAACTTGTAATCCTTGTATAATAGTTGCTTGCATGCCCTCTCTCTCTCATGTTTTTTTTTTTTTTTTTTTTTTTTTTTTTTAATTCAGAACTTATTTCATTGAAGATTGCTGATAAGAACAGTGCTATTCAAGAGATTGTCTTGAGCATTATAACATCAGATGGGGAGTCTTTTTTTCTTTCTTTTTTTAAGAAGAGTACCTCTTCTTTCTCACTCCTCCATCCCCCCCTCCCCACCCCCCACTACAACCCTCTCCATCCATTCTCTCTCTCTCTCCCCACCCCCCCCCCCTCTCTCTCTCTCTCTCACTGGCAGTTCTGTCAGACCCCCAGTTTGCCCAATCTCCTGGTGATCTACACTGTGGCAGGCCTGGTGCCCTTTTCTGATTCACTTCCATGCTTTTATCTCCTTCAGTTAACTCCTGAATCGCTCTGCCTCAGATGGCGATCCCTCCCCCTTTTCCCTCCGTCACAGGTTTTTTCCTTTTTTTTTTTTTTTTTTTTTTGTCATGCGTGTGCGTGTGCATGTGTGTGTGCATGCACACACGCATGTTTATTGGAGTTTGTGTGTGTGCGTGTGCGCGCGCACGCGTGTGTGTGCGTGCGTGTGAGTGTGTGTGTGTGTGTGGTGTCTGTGTGTCTGTGTCTGTGAGTGTGTGTGTTTGTGTGCACACAGGGACAAGCAAAAAATTAAAATTTAATGTTTATGTTTTTCTGTGTCTGTCAGACTGTCTGCCTGTGTGTGTTTGTCATGCAGGTAAGTGCATGTTTAAGTTCATGCTTATCATGCATTACACATATGCGAATCCATTTGTTTTTCTTTTTAACAAAAACATGTACAGAAATCTTTTAAAGGAGAAATTAACTAACAATGGTAGCTCATTATCCCCCCAGTATTACAAAATGAACATGATTATGACTGCTATCATGAACATGATGATGACAAAGCTACACAATACTATTATCATTAAAAGGGTATTCCTATCGTGTGCAACTACAGAGGATTCCTTATATTTCACACACATTAACTGTATTATCAACCAAGGCCATCCCTCACTACAAAGAGTCTTCACAATCCCTCCCCCTCCCCCAACTCCCTACCACCACCACCACCCCCACCCTTCTACCTACGCCAACCCACCACCAGCAAATAGAAAACCACTCTCCACGTAACTGAACCAGGCACAGCCAGGTAGAGACAGACCTGTACACACTAGACAATTGTTATGCTGCTGCCCAAAGACAAACCAGAGACAGAGACGGACTCTCTGTAGATGTGAAAACCATGTTACAGGTAGTGTCATGGCTGGGGGAGGTTGTATTTGTATTTGTATTTGTTTTTTTTGGTTTTTTTGGTGTGTGTTTTTTGTTTGTTGTTTTTTATCACAACAGATTTTTTTTTGGTATTTTTTCCTGCGTGCACTTTTATTTGTTTTTCCTATCAAAGTGGATTTTTCTTCAGAATTTTGCCAGGAACAACCCTTTTGTTGCCATGGGTTATTTTACATGCGCTAAGTGCATGCTGCACACGGGACCTCAGTTTATCGTCTCATCCAAATGACTAGCGCCCAGACCACCACTCAAGGTCTAGTGGAGGGGGAGAAAATATCGGCAGCTGAACCATGATTCGAACCAGCGCGCTCAGATTCTCTCGCTTCCTAGGCGGACGCGTGACCTCTAGGCCGTCACTCCACATCTGCCCTTTGAAGAAAAAAACTTGTTGACAGAAGATCTCTCTCAGCCTCCAGGGCCAAGGCCTTACTGCATGCATGTCTTCAGTGTGTCTGTCTGTCTGTCTGTCTGTGTCTGAGTATACATGCATGTCTGCTTGTGTATATAATGATGCATAATAATCATATCTCAACTGTAATTCCTTCAATTTTTTTTTTTTTTTCAACACAACAACAATGGTAACTCATTGTATCATTTTGTTATTTTCAATTTATGACAGTAAGTATGGTGATGATGTCAACAAAAATGCTGCTGCTGCTGCTGCTAATGATGATGATATAATGATGATGTCGACAACACATGCAGTACTTAAGACCTCCTCACACTCCACAAATAAAGTTCGAACACACATAATTATTGTCATCAATGATGTAATCAACATCAACCAGGGCCATAACTCTCTCCTCCCCAATACTTCCCCACACCACCACCTCCACCAACAAGCACCCCCCATCCCTCCCCCTCACCCCACCCCTCCAACTCCCCAGCAAGAGAAAACCACTCTCCATGTAATTGAACCAGGCACAACCAGGTAAAAGCAGACCTGTACACAGCCTACCTGCCATCGCACAAGACAAACTGTACCTTTCTGTGGCAGCGGGTGCGGGCTGGGGCTGTGGGTGGGTGTGTGTGTGTGTGGGAGGGGGTGGGGGATGGGGGGTTAGGAGAGAGAGAGGGGAAGATGGAGAGGGGGGGGGGGCATGGAGTCAGAGAGAGGTGGGGGTGGAGAGGGGAGGCATGGAGAGAGAGGGGGAAGGTGGAGGGGGGAACATGGAGAGAGAGACTGGAGAAGGAGAGGGGGGGCAAGGAGAGAGGGGGGGGGGGTGATGGAGACGGGGTGGGGTATGGAAAGAAAGGGGAGGAGAGATGGAGAGGGGATGGGTATGGAAAGAGAGAGAGAGGGGGGGGGGGAGTTGGAGAGGGGGCAGGGGGGGGGGGGGGCACGGGGGGGGGGGGGGAGAGAGAGAGAGGGGGGGGGGGGCTGGAAAAAGAGGGACTCTCAAAGAACTAGCTGTAGACGTGGAACCCACATGACAGGTTATTTCCTGGTTGGATGGGTGGGGAGCTCAGGGGTGAGGGGGGCGGGGGGAGAGTGGAGGAATTGTCTACCCTTTGAAGAGGAACTCTACAGAATGAGCTTGAGTTGTGAGTTTACTTTAAGGTTCACCCCTTCTTCAGTGGAGGGGGTGGGGGGGGGGCAGTCTGGAAGGAGAGAGGTCTCCTGTTCATGATTCCATCAATGATTGTTTTTCTGTTTGTTAGAGTTTCTTAATATAAATGATAACACTACCACTAATACTTATAATATAAATAATCATAATATAGTCGTAATAATAATAATAATAATAATAATAATGTACAGGTATAGCGTTTTGAAAGAGCACCTAAGATACTGAGAATGTGAGAGTACTCAGTCCTTCTCTCCCTGTCTGTCTCCCCCACGCACCCCCCCCCCCTCACCCTACACACCCACCCACCTCCAGCCCTCCCTGTTCACTTGCCCTCTCCCTACTCACCAGTAAATAAATTATCCCTCCACCTCTCTTTTTTTTTTGCACCCTCTTTCATTTCCTATCTTCTCTCTCCTCACCCCTTGTCTCTCTCTCTCTCTCTAAGCTTGCTCTCTCCATTTCCAACCACTGAACACACTCTCTCTCTCTCTCTGTGTCACTATTTGTGTGTGTGTGTGTGCACTCTGTGCTTCCCAGAGCTTGAGTGCAAAGGCCATCACTCTCCTCTTTGAGGAAGAAAATCAACAGAATGTGCTTCTGCGCTCGCCTTCCTTCAACCAGGAAACTAGTCTGGATCATAACTCCGGAACTATCACACCCCACTTCTTGTTGTCCTGTTCCTCGTTGTTGTCTGGGTGAGTCAATGCATGTATCTGGATTTGTTTTGAAGTGGCAGACAGGTAAAATGCAATCTCACTCTTCAAAAAAAAAAAAAAAAAAAAAAAAAAAAAAAAAGTCCTCCAGACTTCTTCTTGATCATCTTCTGTGGGTAATTCTCTCTCTCTGTTTCTTTTCATCACCCCCTCCCTCTCTCTTTCTCTCTCTCCTCACACACACACACACACACACGCACACACCTCCCCCTCACCATCTCCATTTCTCATCTTTCTCTTTCTCATTACAGTACATACACACACCTGCATCCACACACACATGAGTAGGCATGGGCAATTCCTATGACACACATCTCTCTCTCTTCCTCTCTCTCTCTCTCATCATCGCTTCTTCCCTCTGCTGGTGCTTCTTCCCGCCACTGCCCCCCCCCCCCCCCCCTCTTTCACACTCTCTCTTTTTGCATCTCTGGCCCTTTAGCTTTCTCATTTGTCTATAATAACCCTGGCAGTGCCAGTGTCTTTTATGATTCACTTCTGAGCCTTCATTTCCTCTGTGAACTCTGGCAACTCTCCCTGCTCCCGATTCCCCATTTCTGTGTGTGTGTGTGTGTGTGTGTGTGTGTGTTGTGTGTGTGTGTGTGTGTGTGTGTGTGTGTGTGTGTTTATGTGTGTGTGTGTGCATGCCTCTTCTATGTGTGTATGTGTGACTCTGTGTGTGTGTGAATGTGACTGTGTGTGTGACTCAGTGTGTGTGTAAGGGGCCTGGGGGGTGGAGGGTGGAGGGTGGGGGTGCTATGTGTTTGCGTCTGGGTGTGTGCAAGTGTTTTTATGTGTATGTGTTTAGGTGTGCATTGTGTGTATGCATGTGTGTCAAGTACCTGAGTGTGTGAGTGCACATACATGTATGTATGTCTCTGTGTGATGTGTGTGGTCTTTATTATAAATGAGAACTGTTAGATAGAATGTGTGCGTGTGTGTGTGTGTGTGTGTGTGTGTGCGCGTGTGCGTGTGTGTGCGCGCGCGTGCGTGCATGCACACACGTTCACACCTGTCCATGCAAATGCGCACACTTTGTGTGCATGTGAATTTGTAAATTTGTCATTTCTTTTTTCAGATTTTGCACACAAAATAAGTTATGAAAAATTCACATGTACTGATGTAGTAACAACAATATATCTTTTTTTTTATATACTCTTATTTCATTATGCTGTATATGACTGCATGTGTCAGTGACCGTGATGAAAAGGACAATGATAATGGTAATGATGATGATAATGACACATCATTAATTATAATTGTGAATATCATTGTGATTATGAAAACAACAACAATAATGATGATAATGATGATGATGATGATTCTCACAGACCATTAAATCGTTTCATCACAGTAGATGCAATAGCATGTGATCTGTGAATATGATTGTGATTATGACAACAACAACAATAACAATGTGATCTGTGAATATGATTGTGATTATGAAAACAACAATAATAATGACAACGATGATGATTATGACACACCATCAAATTATTTCATCACAGTGGATCCGACAGCAACACAGCATTGATCCTGTCACGATGACAAGGTGATCATGAATGATGATTCATCATATCACTAATCAAATCCCACACTTGCCGGTATTTTCTCCTCCTCCACTCTAAGACCCTGGAGTGGTAGTCTGGATTCTAGTCTTTCAGATGAGATGCTCAACCAAGGTCCCATGTGCAGCATGCACTTACTTAGCACACGTTAAAGATCCCACGGGCAGCAAAAAGGGTTGTGCCTGGCAAAAATATGAAGAAAAATTCCACTCGTGTATGTGTGCACATGACTGAAAAGCCTGACTGAATGACACAGGAAACTAGCGATGAGCGCCTAAAAGCAGTCAGCTCTACAAAGGTTAGGCAACCTCTTGTGCAAATGACTCTGTAAAGTGCTTCAAGTCCGGTCCCTGACTGAAGACTGACTCGGCAGAGTGTCGGTAAAAATAACAACAAGAGAGGCAAGGCCTTCAAGACTCACTTGTGATACACTTAAAAAAAAATCCAAGCTTTTTAAGATGAGAAAGATCAGTTTAAAGCAAATTAGGTCCCCTAGCATTAATTACAGAGTAATTTCCCTTTTTTACTATCTGCACCAAAACGTTTGCAAAATAAATAAAACCTCCATGCTTAGCAAAAGAAGTTCCTGTTTGAACAAAAAATGATAATAGTGACTGCTCTTGTTGTTGGGTCAGAATATCAGATCAAAGTGACAAGTTTAGAGAATACAAAAAATATAAATATAACAAGTAAATGCACTTTGCATATAATTAGGCTTCTTTTTTTTCTTCTTTTTTTTGTGCCCATCCCAGAGGTGCAATATTGTTCTAAACAAGATGACTGGAAAGAACTGAATTTTTCCTATTTTTATGCCTAATTTGGTGTCAACTGACAAAGTATTTGCAGAGAAAATGTCAATGTTAAAGTTTACCACGGACACTGTCACACAAATACACACACACACACACACACACACACAGAAAGAGAGAGAGAGAGAGAGAAAATCAAACACCTGGTTATAACATAGACTCACTTTCTTTACACATGTGAGTCAAAAAGGCCATCCACAGTTTCAGTTTCTCAAGGAGGCGTCACTGCGTTCAGACAAGTCCATATATGCTACACAACATTTGCTAGGCAGATGCCTGACAGCAGCATAAGCCAACGCGCTTGTCAGGCCTTGAGTGCATGCTTATATATTTGTGTACCTATCAGAGTGGATTTCTTTTTACATAATTTTGCCAAGAGGACAACACTCTCGTTGCCATGGTGTTCTTCTTCAGTGCGCCATCCACACTGAACAGTTGCAAAGCATGCATTTCAATCAGCTGCTGGACCCAGTCCCGGCAACTCCTCTCACTTCACACACACACACACACACAACCTTCACCATCACACCCCACCCCACAACCACCACACATACAACCCTACCTTCCGCCAGCCACACCTGCATCCCCCAACCTCCCACACCCGCTCCCTTCCCTGTCCAACCTGTGCCCCCCATTCCCCCACACCCACTCTCTTCCCTCTCCAACCCACCTAACCCCCCATCCCCACCCCTGGCCCAGAGAGAGTATACCTGACTGACTGGCCTTCACGTGATTACCACAGCCAGGTAGGCCGCAAGGCAGTCTGCAGCACCGAGATACATGTTCTAGTGTGTACGGGCTTATCAAACTGGTAATAATGCAGGTAAATGGTCTGCAGACTGTAAGACAAAACCATTCTGGTATCAGACGCATCATATATTTAATGAAGAAAATGACATGAATGAAGTGTAAAGTTTCTACTGTGAGACGGTCAGACATGTCCATGTCTGTGGGTAGGTGTTTGTGCGTGCGCAAGTGTGCGTGTGCGCATGTGTGTGTGTGTATGTGTATAGAGCATTTTCTGTGTCGTGTGTGTGTGTTGGGGAGGGGGGGGTGTAGGTGTGTAACTGTTTGTCTTGTGTGTAGATACACATACATGTTGTTTTTTCATGTGCAGAGGTAGTTATTATGCACTATTGTACGTATATCATTTCATGTGAGGCACTTAGAGCCCATTATATGGGAGTTTGTACCATATAAGGACTATCTATTATTATTATGTCAATTTTGTAACCCAACCAGGTATCAAGAAAGGGCTCTCTTTCTCTGAAGATGACATCATCAAAATGAGAATCTCAAGAAAGGGCTTGGTCTCTCTCTGTGACTTCTTTGAAGATGAATTCAACAAAATGATAATCCAGACCTTAGGCTTCTTACAGAAGTGAATACTAAGACATCTTCTTCATCGTTAGCCCTTTTCAAGAGTTGTAAAATCCTTTTCCGCTGAAGAACCCATGTATACTCCGTTTCCAAGGGGTTGGGTGACTGCGTTTGAATTTCTGCAACTCATCATTCCGCTGGCATGGAGTGTATGTTATCTTGTAAACATACGTGTTGAAAGGCGTAAAAGCCAAATGATTACAGTGCTGGAGTGTCTGAGGGTCCTGGGTTCCATCCTAGTAATGGGTTATAAGCTTTAAAGGGTGGAGGTGGTGTTTTTTTCATCCCCTATCTCCAAGGTGATCATACATGGCAGACCTGCAAGCGCCTCAACTCCCTCCTTCCACATGTTCGCATGCAAGAGATCAAAATACGCACATTGGAGCTCCCATATTTCATATCAGCATCCAGTGAGTTATGGAAATACCCCCCCCCCCCCCCCCCTGCCCAATCCCACTGCCCCTAATCCCACTAGGAAACAGAATTATGGTTGCTCACATGGCAGGTTGAAATCTGGGATACACTAAAAGCCCACTTGCAGATCTTCTATGAGTGAATGTTGGAGTTACTGACGATGAATACAGTAATAAACTATGACAAAAAAAAAAGAGGTGCTTTTGTCTCTTCCTTGTACACACACACACACACACACACACACACACACTGAGTAACTTAAAGGCACTACACTGGCAAGCCTGCATCTATGTTGACCCGGAAGACTTGGAAAAACTCCAAACATATTATGTATGCATGCACACATTCTCTTATAACTGCTTGTGTGCCAAAGCCAATACATAGCTAGAAGATGGGTTGGTCAGTCTACCACTGCGGGGTTTTCTTGTCTTCTTTTTCTATCAACCAATACAGGCTTTTATTGTCTCCTTGTTCTCTTTATCTTATTTACAGTGTGTGTGTGTGTGTGTGTGTGTGTAAGGGGGAGGGGGGATCAGTGTGTCTGTGTGAAGGCAAGAGAGGGAGCATAATGTGACTTTTTTTTTGGTCTGTGTTTGTGTGTGTGTGTGTGTGTGCGCGTGCGCACGCATGTGTGTGTGCATGTGTGTATGTGTATGTGTGCATGCACATTCATGAACATGCATGCACACATGCATGCATACATACATACACATGTGTATACAAGCCTGCATTGTGTGTTGAAAATTATATATTATATATATATGGGTAAGCATGTAATGCGCACGTATCCTTGTGTGCATTACAGCACTTGAGAAATAGTGATGTGCACCGGACTGTCCACAACCACACACACACACACACACACACACACACTGGCATGCAAATACTATGTAGCAGAACTCTACAACCAAAGAGGCACACTGAATGAAAGAGCCAACATAGTACACACACACACACACACACACACACACACACACACACACACACACACAGAGGCACACACACACACACACAAGACCGGCAGAGACAAAAAAAAAAAAAAAAAAAAAAAAAAAAAAAAAAAGTAAAAAACAAAACAAACAAAAAACACACACACACACACACACAGAAAAGATTTACCGACAGACATACCAATACTGTGACCCTGGCCCCTAAAAGCGTGTGTGCGTGTGTGTGTGTGCGAGAGTGTGTGTTGTGCATGTAGCACTCCTCTTCATGTCTCCCCTGCAAAGAGTTCTTTCTCTTCTCTTCCTCCACAGCACCTAGCAGTGTGATTGATGTACTACTTACTGCACGTGCAACCAGAGATCACAAAAACCCTATTCCCAACACCTCTCTCTCTCTCTGTGTCCCTCTGATGATCTCTCATTCTCTCCCTCTTTCTGTAACACTCCCATCCGTTTTTTGTTGTTGGTGGTGGGTTGTTTTTTTTTCCTTTTTTGTGGGGGGGGGCAGGTCGGGGCATGGGGGGGTTGGGGGGCAGGTCTGAGACTTTAAGACCATCCCTTTTTTATGTTCCACTACCTTATCTTTTACTTTTCTTCTTGACTTAGTTCGCATGCACTGTTTGAGAGAGAGTGCACACATGCTTTATCTGTGAGTGCAGAGTATTTACTTGTCTGTTGTTTTTAACTTCTAGAACAGAATAGAATAGAATGGAACATGTCTACTGCGGTCACAAGGAATACTGGCGGGGGGGGGGGGGGGGGGGGGGGGGGTAGTACATAACAAGGTACAAACATAAATCGAAAATCATACACAAACACAGATACAGTAGAAATTAGGATACATACAAATGCATATCAAAATAAAAACTTGTGCATACTCACACATGCACACAACACACACACACACTCTCTCTCTCACACACACACACACACACACGTGTGTGAACAGAAGCCGCATATTACATGTGGATGGGGCAGATGACTAGATCTTCAGGTAGAGGGTTGCTGATTGCACAATTCTATTAATCATACTGGATTTGTTCATCATTGTCGTCATCATCAGTTGTCTGTGGAATGCAATTCCCAAGTGGCATTCACTCACTTCAAGCACTACATGTGAACATTTGCCTTCGTGTATGCATGTATACATCTTCATGACCACTTTTATCCTGCCCACACACCCATACTCTGTTTTGAGGAGATAAATGAATAAGTCTGTAACTTCCATAATCCACTTCTAAAAACACATGATCTTTTGCACAGCTATTGTGATCTGTACTGATTAGGCATGACTGATACTGCATAATTATGCTTACTTCAAGACACACGCACACACACGAACACACACACACACACACAAACGGCCCTCAAAACATGTCCCTATCTTAACTACCTGGGATATCGCCAAAGACTACAAACCCACAGACCCCCCCCACACATACAAACTCTCCAAGACAAGAAACCAGCAGAATAATTATGATAATAAAACATCCACTTAGCTAGTATTAACACCACACCTCCTGTCTGCAGTGTTTTCTAACCAAAATGCAGCTGGCAGCTTTCACTAGATAAAGGGTTTTGAGCAAGAAAGAAAAGAAAACAGGGCTCCACATGGTGCAGTAGTACCTGTGAGTGAGTCACACTGTTGAGGTGCCAGAAAGGGTTTTGCGTTCGATCAAGTGCCATGGTTATCAGGATGGCGTTCTTGCCTGACTTCACTGCACGCTGTCGTCGTACAGTTATAATTAGAGCCCAGTAGAATGCCTGTCTCTCTGCATTTACGGGCTGCAGCTTCCAAGTTCACTCCCTCATATGAGCCAGAGGGCTTATTACATTTATATATATATATATATATATATATATATATATATATATATATATGTATGTATGTATCTATGACCCTTTTTGCCACTGATGTTATAGTGTTACGGCTGCCATACACAGTATTCGGAGGCTTGCATGCTGGGTATGCTCGTTTTCCATCACCCATCAAACGCTGGCATGAATAACGTGATCTCTAATCAACAGTGTATTTGATCTTCAGCACATGTATTCACACAAAGGAGGTTAAGGCACACGCTTAACAATGACCTGAAAATTCCATTTTCACCCCAAATCCACCAGGCATCAAAGACTTGGGTTTCAATCCAGGACCCTCAGATAGAAGGAAAGTCCAACCTTCTATTTTCTTTGCCTAGTGGTACCACTGCTAATTTCTTCTGTGACTTCACTCCACAAAAGTTATCATTAGAACTAACTGAAGTACTTGATAATGGTATGTAGTTTATTTGTGAATATAATTCACTTATAGGTAAATTTGCTGCATATAAAGTTCTATTTAAAACTCATAAAATGCTCGGTAAGTAAAATTTATTGATCTATTGGTAAATTCACTTCGCATAAAGTTGTGGTTAAACTCAGTTAATTGCTTGTTGTGTGTTGTTTGTTTATCTACAGGTAAATACACCGCACATAAAGTTCTCAAACTATGTAAATTGCTAGGAATGACACATGCATTGTCTGTTGATCTGCAGGTAAATATCACTGCACACAGAAATGTAATTAGAACTCAGTGAAATGCTTGGCATTTTTTTCACCTATTCATTGTGTATGTCATAAAGTTCTAGTTAGTGAGTGAAATGCTTGACAGTTTGTATATTCACATTGTTACTTGCAGAACTGAATGAAATCAACCCTCTTAGAACCTGCCTGTCTTTTCTTCAATCTTTGTTGTTGTTGTTGTTGTTGTTTGTTTTCTACTCCTGCTTCTCCTCTTGCCAATTAACCCCACCACCACACCCCTACCCCCACACCCTCCACCCTTCCCCCAGCCCCAATATTCTTATTCTATCTTATTGTTATCGAATTCAACTCTCACCCACTTTTTATTTCCATTTCACTTTGCGAAAAGCTTCTCACCCTTTTATTTCTAAGCCATATTCTGAGGCCGCGTCTCAGTCGCTCTGCGTGTACGAAAGATTACCCGGCAGGCTATAATTAGTAATGACCAGATTCTGACAGGGAGTCTGGAAAAAAAAAAACCCATCATCTGCACATTGATGATGATGTGTGTGTGTAATCCTAAGGTGGGCCCGGCCCCCCCCCCCCCCCCCCCCCGCCCCTCAAATCCCCCCCCCCCCCCCCCCCCCCCCCCCGAGTCTGTTCACACGATGCCAGAGAAAAAAAGCGTGCCTTGTCCTGAAGGGGCACTGCTGCGCAGAAAGCTGTATAAGGAGCAAAAAGAAGAAGAAAAAAAACATCTGTGTTGTTCACGGAACAACTCGTCATACACGGAGGGGACGGAGAAAGCAAAGATTGTGGGATGGGCTTCTTCCTTCTTCTTTTTCTTTTTCTTCTTTTCTTACTGTATAAAGGCAGGTTTATTTGGGGTTGTTTTTTTTTTCCTTTTTCTTCTTCTTACTGTATAAAGGCAGGTTGTTTTTTTGTTTTTTTTGTTGTTTTTTTTTTTGGGGGGGGGTTCCTTTTTCTTCTTCTTACTGTATAAAGGCAGCCAACAACAACAACAAAAAAAACACTAAAAATAAATAAATAAAAGAACAACTTCAGCCAACTCCAAAACAAACTTTGCTGAAGGTTCTGCTGCACTCCAGGTAGAGACGTATGCAGGTAAGAGGGTTAGTGGATGGATGGACTGACAGATCTTATTTCATTGTTCCATCACTTGATGATTGATTAGACTTTGATCAATTGAGTTATTGATCCTCCCTTGACTGACTGCGTCTGATGTACTCAAATTACCAATGGAACTGATTACTTAACTGAATTATTTTACATACTTGATGATTCATTCTCTTTCTATATAATACTATATAAATAAATATTCATGTCTTTCTCAATGTTTCACAACATTTTATCATTTTAAATCAATAAAGCTTTTTCATGTGACCTCCACAGGGTTTCCTGAAATGAAGACGTCTTGAACAGCTTGAAGAAGTGAAAGCACAGCTGACATGACCATACTTGATTGGGTCTACTACATCAGAGCAAAGATGAAAGCATCTTTTTTGTTATTTTGAGAACACGCTTATGCTTTTAGCTCAGATCTTGTCAACATGCCACAGACGAACACTCCTCCCGACGGAAAAGAAGAAAGATACACAAGAAAGATCTGACAGATAAAACTGATGGACGGAGATGAAAAACACATAGTGATACTAACACGCACAGTACTTACAGCACAGTAATAGCAGGCTTTTCCCAATGCGCTTAGTTCTTTCAAGTTTGAGCAAAACCGTAATTTGAAAGTATGAGTCCAATGTCAACATGACATTCACCAAGAAATCACAAAATGTGCATCTATATTATATGACACTCACCAACAATGACAAAATGTGTGTACTGATATTACATGGCATTCACTGGCAAAAATGATTTGAAACAAAGTATCACATCCAATTACATTAACATGTCATTCACCAGCAAAGATATATTGCTTTGAAAACATTATCATTATAAGCATCACATACAACTAAGCACTGACCCACAAAAATAATGAGTTGAAACAATGAAAGTATCCAAAACTCAACATGACATTTACCAAACAAACGAACAATTGTGTTTACACACACACACACACACACACACACACACACACACAGAGGGAAATTTAATGTAAATGCACTAGTCATTTTTTGTTTAAACCATGTACCTGTAAACTGCAGGTTCTATGATATAATACAGGAAAGCACTGCAAACAAAAATCACATCTCCATCATAATCTTAGCAGGGTTTTTATCTTTTCAAAGTCATGCACAATTCACAACATGCTTCTGAAGTCAAACACTTCAAACCATAAACTGCCCACAGTGATAAACAATTTCAAGCAAAAATGCAAAATACATCCACCACAAAAAAAAACAAAAAAACAACTATCACCATCATCACTACGTATACCAACTGTACAAATGGCAATCAAACAGAATTCTACTTTAGTCAAATGCATGAAAATATTTGCATTGTAACAAGATCAGTCCCAAATCACCATAAAACATGAAGTTTAATCCTTTAGGAACACGACTCTAGGTTGGGAACATCACAACAAAACGTGAGGTTGAAATCCTTTTCAAAATTAGAGTTAGAAACACTGTGTTGTGTGTGTCAAAAGCAAAATTAATGCTACCACACATCATATTACACAAATGCAGGCAACATTCAAACTTTGCTCCCATGCATCACCATGTGCAAATCCATAAAAACACACGCATACGTTAGCATCAATATATGCACAAGCACATTCATGCACACAAGCGCCAGCACACATGCACACGTACACGCACGCACACACACACACACACACACAGACATGTCCATGTGTGCACAAACACACATTCACATTAAATCTTAAACCATTTTAATCTCAAATTACTCAATTTTCACTATTCCCATAAAAGCCTTTGAAATCAACCAGGTCATATATTTTCAATCACTTTCGATTATAGCCAAGTAAAGCACAGTTCAAACTTTAAAAAATATATAATAATAAAAATCAATCATTTCAAACATAATAAACAATAATAACTAAATCACACAGCAAATTTTTGTTTTTTGATTCTTAAGTCAATAATCAGCAAGAAGGCACAGGTGAACAAGGGATAATTTATAACAAAGCAAAAAGACAAATAATCATACAGGGTGAATGTGGGACCATGTAAACTGGGGAAAAATGCCAGGCACTTTTTCTTTTCAGTTAATCTGAAGCACACAAAAATGGAAAAAGCAAAACCAATGCAAAATGACATTTACATGAGCAATAAGAGCAGGTAAAAAAATAATAATTTTTTTTTTTTTTTTCAAAAACAAGGGGTGGGGAGAGAAATGGGGACTAAAATATAATTTTACAACATGCATTTTTTCAATGAAAAAAAAAAGAAGAATATTGTACGGGTTGAATAAGAAATTATATTTCATAACATGCACCTTGTATACTAATGATACATTGTGTGTTTGTGTGTGTGTGTGCTCGCATGGCATGTGTGTGTACATTGACCTATGATACTATGCATGCACACAAAAAAGACAGTCATAAATAGAAAAGCAAAATAAATGCAAAAGTTGAGATTATGGGTAAGGAATAAAAAATTTTAAAAAAAGAAAATAATATTCATATCATGCCTTGGTTTTTGTTGTCGTAATTGTTTGTTGTTTTTTTTTGTTTGCTTTATACAAAAACAGTACTGTGGGAGTGAAACGAGAAATTACATCTCCTAACATGCATCTTACCATTTACCAATGATACATGTGTGTGTGTGTGTGTGTGTGTTGTGTGTGAAACACAGAGAAAGAGAGACAGACAGACAGACAGACACACAGGCAGACAGACAGACAGACAGAAAAAGTCACAATGCAACAGGACATGTCAATCATTGTATGCTACTGTGACCTTTCACCTTTGACCTCTAATCTTTGACTTTCAAAAGGGTGTATGGTCCAGCTATAAACCAAACACTTTACCTAACCAACTTTGATGAAAACTGGCACAGAAAATCCAAGCCCTGCCTCTTGCACTCTGACATTTTGCGCCCTTCCCCTATCCCCCCAATCATCATGCCATTGTAAGACCCTGACCTTTGGCCCCTGACCCTGACTCTCTACAGTGTGTTATCACTGGCCATCAAAAAAAAAACCACAAAAAAAAACAACAACAACAAAAAACCACTGCACATCAAATTTGATGAAGACTGAATGCAAGATCTTATTTCTTGTAGTTGTACCATGCAAGCTTGTAATTTTTTTCTTCCCCCATAATTAACATACCTTTTTTCTTTTCTTTTTTTAATTCCATATTTCCTCTGTTCAATTTAACTTAAGTCTGTTTAATACTCGCCTTATGGGCATTCTCCTCTCAAAATTCTGCTTTAAAAATTGCAAGCATGCTTTCAGAGCAGTCACACAAAATGTGCATGTGCACATGCAACGATTGCATGTCCTTAAGTGTTGAAAAGAGAGGGGTGAGAGTGGGCAGTGGGGGGTGGAGGGTGTGGGGGTGGGGGGGGAGGAGGAGGAGACATGCACACATGCATAAGACATATTTTTTTGCGCACAGTGTATGCACAGGTGAAAAAAAAAATTGCATCACACACACGCACACACACGCACGCACGCACGCACGCACGCACGCACGCACGCACGCACGCACGCACGCACGCACGCACGCACGCACGCACGCACGCACGCACGCACGCACGCACGCACGCACGCACGCACGCACGCACGCACGCACGCACACACACACACACACACACACACACACACACACACACACACAAACTTGCAATCATCAGACAAGTAGCACACATGTATGAACAGGAAGGGTAAGAGTCCAAACTGGTGGCCTCAACCTAGATTTATCACAAATTAATAAGCACATGCTTCTGACATTCCATCTTCCTGAGAAGACTGAATAATCATACATGTATAATCTTCACTTGGAAATATACACAGGTACAGCATCTCAACCACCACACACACAAAAAAGGGATGAATTGAAAAAAAGTATATTTCTAAAATCATGCCCCCCAGAAACGCAACAATCTAATGCACTACCACAATTCCAAAAACTCTGCTATCAAGATGGATCATCAAAAAGTCTTGCAGTCATCTGGAAGCAATAACTCCACTCATTCAAGACAAACTAACGAAAACGTTCTATCGATCTTTAACAATTAACATGGCATTACCAGAGCTGAATGTTACAGATATAAATGATACACTATTTTGTTCATTATTTGACACTACAAGATATCCTAACAACAGCATCCACATTTTTAATTCTTTAGCTGGATATCAACATCATTACCATTAATCAAAGTCCTTAATTGATCAATTTTCACAGTTCTTTTTCTTCCTTTTTTTCATCCAACGCATCTTTCATTTTATAATCTTTATACTCATTTCCCTAAATAGGTCTAATTAGTCATTATTCTGGCAGAACCAAACTGCTTCCAGATGCCTGCGACAAAACAAAAACAAACAAACAAAAGTTCCACATTGTATAAATCAATTTACACTGCTCTCTAGTCAGTCACCATGCTGATCAATGTTCTAAGTGGCATAACTAAATCAATCACCATACTCATCAAAGTTCTACACAGTATCAAGTATGTAAAAATAACTATATCAATCACCATGCTGATCAATGCTCTAGGAGTAATAACTAAATCAATCGCCATGCTCATCAAAGTTCTACACAGTACTGTAAGAACTAAATCAATCAACATGCTGGTCGATGATATAGGAGTAATAACTAAATGAGTAAATCAATCGCCATGCTCATCAAAGTTCTGCCTAGAACTGCAATAACTGAATCGATCACCATGCTGGTCGATGCTCTAGGTGTGATAATAACAACAAATCACGGCAACCTTTCCAGAGCCAGGCATCAGCAGCAGCAGCGGCAGTAACAGCAGCAACATCACTCTATACACACACAATGCCCAAGGTGCCACACAGTGCAGAGACCGGGATGGATGGATGGTGGGGGGGCGGGGGGGGGGGAGCAGGGAGCAGAGGGGGGGAAGGAGAGATAAAGCCTCCTACCTCAGGTCGATCAGGGTCATTCGCCGGGGACGCAGGCAGGGCTTTTTGCGAGGCACCTGCGGGGTCCCATAGATGTTCTGCACGTCGAACATCCCCTGGGGCGTGGAGCCGGCGCTGCACATGATGGCTGGCACCCAGGGGGTGGGGGGGTCATGAGACTGACGGCCGCCTTGTTGCCTCCACACCCAGCAGCATCACACATCAACAACGTCACCCCGGCCCTTCTGGTCCGGTCAGCCAAACAACCGAATCATCATCACCTACGGAATAATCCTTTCCCGAACTCAAGGAGGAGTTCTGTGACGAAATTCCGAAAACGTCAGAAAGGTATCACCACCACCACATGTGTTCTGTTCATCATCACATGGAGTGAATTCTCTCCAAAACTGTGTGGAGTTCTGTGACGAAAATCCGACAATGTCAGAAAGGTATCACCACCACCACCACATGTGTTCTGTTCATCATCACATGGAGTGAATTCTCTCCAAAACTGTGTGGTGTTCTGTGACGAAATCCGAAATGTCAGAAAGGTATCACCACCAATTGCGTACTGCTTGTCATCACATGGGAGTGAATTCTTTCCCAAACTGTTGTGGAGTTCTGTGACGAAATCCGAAATGTCAGAAAGGTATCACCACCAACTGTGTACTGCTCGTCATCACATGGGCGTGAATTCTTTCCCAAACTGTTGTGGAGTTCTGTGACGAAATCCGAAATGTCAGAAAAGTATCACCACCACAATGTTCTATTCATCATCACACAGAGTGAATTCCTTCCAAAACGATGCGAGTTCTGTGACGAAATAAAAACAATATGTCAGAACGGTATCACCACGTGTGTTATGTTCAGGACAGTGACAGGTATCCCCACATGTGTACTGAACTGCTCAGGACAGTGACTAATTCCGGAGATGTCACACCTCAAACCTGCGATGTTTTAATATGACCATATCCGAAAAAACTCAAAGAAAAAATTTCTTTTAATATATATAAAATGTACACATGGTATTATGATGGCGATCACTTGTCATCCAAATGATTAGCTTCGATGAAATGCGAAAACATCAACAAGATGACCGACCCCACCAAAAAAATATCCACTTGTTCAGCCACTCAGGCACATCAAATCACACGACATCACATGACGCCGACTCAACCAACACAACTCTTTCCCTGCCTTGGACAAAACCACCACCTGAAAACAAAAGACATCCACAAAGTTGCCTTGTGAAGCACCACAACTGATCACTTCAAAAAATTCTCCAGGTCTGTCGCTACCTCAACCACAGAACCATTCTTTCTGGACACATTTTGTATCCTCCTGTGTCAACAGAACAATGCTGTGCTTCTTTCTCAGCTCTCAGGTGATGCCCGACTCGAGTCATGAAGAAGCGAAAAAAGAAATGATTGCTATCTCCCTGAGCAACAAACTTGGAAGGAAGATCAACATCACAGTTTCTTTTTTTTCTTCTTTTCTTTCACATCGCATACTTCCAAGTTCTGTGATTCGATGTTATTCCAGTTTGGCTGTAGTGTAATTATAATGTAATTGTAAGAAACCTTTTTTTTTTTTTTAAATCAATACTTAAATCAAGAAACACTGGGGCCTTCATAAAAACTTCAATATTCTTGCATCCTGTAAAAAAAAAAAAGGATACACCAAAAAGTGTGGCAACAACAATAACACAAAATCCAAAGCCTTCTCTCACACTGCCTACATAAACCTTTGGGTAGCATCAGCTCAACAAACTCTTTGGATGAATGTTATGCACTGGCAAAAATATCAAATCGCTATTTTTCCTTTCTCTTGTTTGTTTTTAATATCTGCAACACAAAACAAATTACTTGAAAAAAAATTTTCACTCCTGACTGAAAATAAAACAAAATGATTTTTCTAAAATGTTAAGGAAAGAAGAGGACAGAGTCTAAATTTCCAGACTCATAATCAAAATAAATAAGGTAATAACAATAGTTTTTGTTATTTGTTGTTGCTGTTTTTAAGAATCCATGCATAGATTTACACACTCCTCTTTGACCATGTCTCCACAGTCCCAGCACCACAACCAACCAAGACTGACAGAATACAACGGAAAAACAACAGTTCAGTTACTTCAAAGGAAAAATAGACTCCGAGTGACAGCACAGACAGGGAAAGTAAGAGAGAGAAACCTTTCAGTGTGCAGAAAGGGACAGACATAAAGAAGCAGTGAACAGGATTTGCAGAGAGAATTAAGGCCAAAGAGAAGAAGAAAGCACCTCTCTCTTTCACACACACACACACACACACACACACACACACACAAAAGTCACAAGTGCACGCTTAAAACACAAGACACACTGATACCGAGAGGGGAGAGAACTAAAGTAACCAGGACACACTCAAAGCAAAAGACAGACTAACAGTGACACAGTGTGATAGAGAACACAGTAACCCGTATACAATCAACAACACAAAAACAGACTCAGGGATAAGAAAAAGAAGACGTAACCAGAACACACTCAACACGTGAGACATATTGATACTGATACTGCGACAGAGAAAATAATTAACTTGGACACACTCAAAACATAAAGACGGATAAGAGAGAAAAGAAGAAAGAAAAAGAAGCCAGAACACACTCAACACATAAGACATACTGAGAGAGAAAACAAGTAACCAAAAACACTCTCAACACATATGACAGACTGAGACAGAAAAGATCAATCATAAAGTAACCAGTGCACATTCAACACACATAAGACAGACTGAGAGAGGAAAGAACCAGTACGCACTCAACACATGAGAAACAGAGAGAAGAAACTTGAAAGAAGTTGAAGTAACCAGGACACACTCAACATTTTTAAAGACCAGACTGAGTGAGAAAAGAAGTAACCAGTACACACCCAACACAAAAGAAAAAGACAGACAGAACACAAGTAACCAGGACACACTCAATGCATAAGACCGACATAGAGACTAAAACACAGCAGAAGTAACCAGGACACACTCAACATTTTTTAAAGACAGACCTAGTGAGAAAAGAAATAACCAGTAAACACCCAACACAAAAGAAAAAGACAGACAGAACACAAGTAACCAGGACACACTCAATGCTTAAGACCGACCGACATAGAGACTAAAACACAGCAGAAGTAACCAGGACACACTCAACATTTTTTAAAGACAGACCTAGAGAGAAAAGAAGTAACCAGTACACACCCAACACAAAAGAAAAAGACTGAGAGAGAACAGAAGTAACCAAGACACGCTCAATGCATAAGACAAACACAGAGACTGGAACACCGTAGAAATAACCAGAACACACTCAACACAAAAGACTGATATGTTAAAGTCTCAAATCCCTGAACTGAAATCATCTTCAGTGTTGACGATCTTCAGCAGTCCATTGCTGATGTACGACTTTTTCAACTCCTTGTTAAATAGTCCAGTTGGTTTGCCGTTATAGTTGTTAGTTTTTCATTAGAAATAAGTTATATTGTTATGATTTATTGTTTATTTTTTAAACAAAACTTAAATCAATAATTTTCACACACACACACACTTTCACTTATTCGTATGCGTACACAGTAATTCCCCCCCCCTCTTCCCACTCGATTTTTTTTCTTTCCCTCGTCTAATATCACTTACAGTGAAAAGACGTTAAACTAAAGAACGAACGAAAGATTGAGAGATAAATAAATAAAAGTTACTTGGACACACTCAACACATAAGACAGATAAGAGAGAGAATAAAATAAAAATAACCAGCACACACTCAAAACATAAGACAAACTGAGAATGAACAAAATTAAGCAACCAACCAGTACTGACACTTTCACTTAAAGCATAAGAGACTGAGTGAGTGAGGGAAGGGAGAAGAGACACTTTCACACACTGGAGAGAGAGAGAGAGCGGGCGGAGGGGGAGAGAGGGTGAAGGAAGAGATGGAATAACTGGAACTGGAAAAGAGACACAGAATAACTGGAACTGGAAAGGGACAGACTGACAAAAGGCAAGGGAACAAGAAACTGAAGAGAAATACAGACAGACAGACTGGGAGAGAAAGATGGGGAGAGGAGGAGAGAGAGAGAGAGAGAGTGACAGAAACAGAGACAGAGAGACAGACAGAGAGAGAGTGACAGAGACAGAGAAAGGGGGGGTTGAGATGGGATGGTGGACATCAAGAGACTGGGGCGAGAAAGTCTGCGGGAGGGAGAGAGGGAAGAATGGAAAAAGTGAGAGATAACCTGAAGAGAGACAGATAGACAGACAGATGGACAAATACAGGAAAAAAAAAGAAGTAAAAGACAATCTCTAAAACACATCAAATACGCCATGATAAAAAGATGAGAAAGAAAAAAAAGAAGAAGAAGGAGGAAAGAAATCTGCAGCTGCCTGCGCTTGAATACACACAGGCAGAAAATCGAGCAGCCGATTCTCTCTCACTCTCGACAAACATGGCAATGAATGCTGCACACATGCACAGTGCACACAGGTGTAACCGGTAACCGGCACACTTTACGCTTCTCTTCAACACCAGTGTGCGTGTCTTTTATTTTACTTTCTGTCGCCCTTTTCTTTCTGACAATACTGCATACCATTAAACCCAAAATCTTTTTTTTTCTTTTTTTTTTTGAGAATGCTGTTTATTTACTGGTGTACATATCTTTAAAAAAAAAAAAAAATTGTCATTACCAAAAACATTACAATCCAGCACCTACAATTTTCCTTATGAGACATTTTTTTTTCTCAAAACCACACTTTTTCCTGAGAAATAAAGAAAAGAAGAAAAAAAACAGCAGTAGCCCAAACAATTCACCAGGAACTTATATTCTCTTTCTAAAAAGTTACTCTCAATACTACTTATCAGATTCTTAGGTATATTTTTTACTATTCTACAATTTTTAATGTTTTCCTCTCTCTCTTTCCAAAGTACACATATACACTAATACACACACAAAACACACATTGGCCCATACATCCCAATAATCAAAGGTATAAAATGTGCATTATAAGCATGTTCCAAATCGATACAAAACTTCCCTTTTTTCCTACACAAATCACAACAGACCAAATGCATTAATACGACCAGTACCACTTCTGATAAAAATTAATCAATTTAAAACAAACTCTCTTATGTAAGTTTGTGCCTGCCTATGTGTGCGTATGTGTTAGGGTAGCTGTTAGATACACATGTATGTTAAAATGTATGTATGCAGTGTGTGTGTGTGCGTGCGTGCGTGCGTGCGTGTGTGTGTGTGTGTGTGTGTGTGTGTGTGTGTGTGTGTGTGTGTGTGTGTGGTCACATTTTGGTGTGTGTATGTAACATAGATATAATGTTTTATGTTATCAAAAGCGTTTTTGTAAAGCACCTAGAGCAGATTTCTGGATAGTGTGCTATATAAGTATCCATTATTATTATTATTATTATAAACTCTCAAGCACTTCATGAACTGTTTCTGCAACTGTGTTAACTAATGACTGATTTTTTTTTTTTTTTTTTACTGAAACAAGGAAAAAAATACACATATTTACCCCAAAAGTGCACGCATACACACACAGTGACATACACAACACATAAGCACACATACATACACATGCACACACTGTACTCTATCTCTCTCACTTGCTCATGCACATACGCACACGCACACACACACACAAATGCCCACACACATATCCACACACTCTCTCTCTCTCTCTCTGACAGAGAGCCAGGCTACAGAAATAAGTGCCAGAAGAAGTCTCCACATCCGCTTATGTTTCTATTCTGGAGCTTCTGAAATGTTCCGAGGAAGCCAAGGACTCCACATCAATCCCTCTCTCTCTCTCAGGAAAAGGAAGTATGAAACACACACACAGGTTCACAAGAAATGAGAGAGAGAATGGGAGAGAGAGATGGCAGATGGGAAGAGAGAGAAGGGACAGAAAGAGAAGTAGACTAAGATAGAAAACAGAGGGAGGGAGAGTGAGAGGAGGGAGGGAGAGTGAGAGAACTGAGAGAAGTGAAGAGACAGTAAGCGAGTGAGAGAGAGAGAGAGAGAGAGAAGGGAGGAGAGAGTGAGAGAGACAGAGAAGGGAGGTGAGAGAGAGAGAGAGCAAGAGAAAGAGTGACTGGATGAGGAAGTAAATTCAGGGGGATTTGGGGGAGGGGCTGGGTCACTGGCACACAGACATGAACAAAATAAATAAAAGTGTATGCCAACACATGCATGCGCATATGACCTTCACACACACGTGTACACACACACAAGCACGCACGTGCGCACATGCACGTGCGTGCACACATGCATATGTACACACACACACACACAAGGACACAGAGAAACAGATCAACTCCACCATACCAAACGATTTTTAACACACTCCACCTCTCACCGACTTACCGCCCCCCCACTCCACTCAAGCAAGAAGCCAGTTTGCTATCCACATTACAAGAACCTTCCAGCTACACACAAGTGATGACATATCAAGGAGTTCTCATACATTTAAATCCTTTGCCTCACCCACCAACCCACCCATCCTGCCCCCCCCCCCCCCTCAACCCCCCTCACCACCAGATTCTCAACAGATCCACTCAATCTGTCATGCTCAATATTTATCAAAATAAATTTGACACATCTTGGAAACCCTAAGATTTAGTGATCGCCTCCCTTCCCCCTCTCCTCTCCCACACCCCTCTTAAATTTTTTTTTTTTTTTCATAAAAAAAACTTTTCTGCAATCAACCATAATCCCTGCTTTTTTTTCCATAATTTTCTGTCAATTCATTTAGCACACACACACATACACACAAAAAAAAAGAAGACAAAAAGGAACAAAACATTTCCCTCAATCCACCATCATCTTGACAAGATGCCATGGCAGAAACCAGGCGTTGGACCTCTAGAGATCCAGGGTTCACCAGTAACCAGGGTTCAACGCCCCATTTCAGCATGGTGCCGTTTCCTTGGGAATGTCAGTTTACTCAGATTTTCTTCACTCCACCCAGATGTGAACGGGTACCCGACTTCAGTTGGGGAAGGTTAACTCTTTCCATACGAATGGCGAAAGAGACACAGCGTTTCACCCCAATTACCATCATCAAAATATTGTAAGCTGAAGGCTCTTATACTGAAGAGGTGAATGCTGACAAAGAATACCACAATTCTGACGACGGAAGCTCAAGGTTGGGTCATTCAGACGCCCACTGGACATCCGAGGGGTCTGTGTAGAGGAGAAGAGAGGACTGGCCGTACTGAGTGAGTTAAAACAGCCGAAGGAGAAAGATCAAGCTCCGCCTTCTTGAACCAAGCACTAGACACAGCGAATATGAATCCACTGACTCAAAGGCCATGGCACTTATTAACCTTTTTTCTTTCTTTTTTTTTTTTTTCTCTCAGAACATTTGTAGTCTTTCTATCATTTGTGACCTGTACATACATAAACATCTAAAGATTTGGAAGTGATAATAGATAACAAAAATCATCCCTAGCAATCATCCTCTCACAAACTTTTCCATTACACCTTCCCTGCCAATGTCACCATTTTTCAAGACAAATTTCTACTCAGCTGATAAACACCGATTTTCATAGTAGCTTTGTTTTTTCTCCTTTGATTGAATCAGAAATAACTTGAGGATTCCCGACTTGGCTGAATTTAATGAAACAAAGGAGAGCGTGACAGCCAAGCTGTTAGAGCGTCGGACTTTCAATCTGTGAGGGTCCAGGTGTCGATCATGGTGTTGGTGGTACCTCATGGATTACAATGTGGATATTTTTCCCATCTCCCAGGTCAACAGGTGTGCAGACCTGCTAATTCCTTAATAATCCCCTCCGCAAAAGTTCAAGTATGCTCGTCACTTATACCGTAATCCATGTCAGTGTTCAGCTTATCAAATTAAGTTTTCCTTACATAACAGTCAGTAACAGAAGATGGCAAAGCAATTATTTCAGTAATTCCAAAGCGTGTTAGGCTTCTGTCCAGGTCCTGCGAATTACATCAGGCTTTTTTTCACACAATGAAGAGTAACAGAAGTCAGTAAAAACGGTGCTTCAGTTCAACTTTCCAAAGGATGTTCAGCTGCTGAGCACTTGCACATGGTTTTTCACTTAGATATTGTTAGATATTCTTAGATATTAGATATTCTCACACAACAATGTGTCCTGTCTTGTAACAGGAGACTGTAAAACTTGTAACAGGAGACTGTAAAACAATCAAATAATTCCAAAGGGCGTTCCACTTCTCTCATTGTCCTCCACAAAAGTTATTCAATAAAATTTTCTCAAACAACAACCAGTATCAGAAGGTAGTTGAACAATATCAAAATAATTCTAATGCTTGATATCTATGTAAATCTTCAAAAGCTCAACGTTAATTTAAATGATTCCAAAGTTTGACGTCCCTCATGACATCCCAGAGTTACTAAACTGGGGTTTTTTTTCACACACACACAAGAACACCACCAAAAATATCACTGTTATCGTTCACGCTCAAGCATTCTGCAACAATTTCCCCCCCAGTTCTTCTGGAAAGTCTATTCTGACCTCTCTCTCCTTTGTTCAGTTTAGTCTGAAGTGTGATGCAAATAGTGACCGATCAGCTTTCTGCCCTATTGTATGTATCCAACTCAGAGCGACACAACAACAGTGTGCTGCTGCAGTGTAGCAGCCTTGAGACCGTGCTCGAAAACACTCAGTGACCTAACACATCAAGTGCTGTGTGTCAAGAAGCGGAGAGGCCATGTCCTCTTCTCCCCAGCTGTTTTAGTGTTCAGTTCACCCACCACGTCAATAGGTCTGGGTCAGGGGAGGGGGGAGTCGGGGGGGTGGGTGGGGGGGTGGGGGGCCCAAAAGGGCAGGATACATCACACAATCAACTGAAATGTACAAACTAAGAATCAATGCACACAAAAAAAGGCTTCCAATATAATGTGAGCAAAACGTGCGAGTGACCCCCTCATTTCACCCCTGCTTCTATCCTTTTTTTTTCCCCCAGAATCAAAATAAATCATCCAATATCATCCTTAAAAAAAGAAATTGTGAATGTGACATACACCCACACACAAAATAATGAATATTAATTTATTTATCCGAAAACAAAAATGTTTATCAATAAGTCTGTGTACCAGGCCAAATCAGCTCAAGCCACCAGGTCAAATCAGCTCAAGCCATCAATAATCAACAACTTCTTGTTGTAGTCTAGAACGGTGGAAGAATGGTGAAGACACTTGTAGTATGCCAAAACAGCGTCTGTGATGGTCTGGGTTTGAATCCTGGTCTTGCTCTTTCTCCAAAGGTTTGACTTGAAAATCATACTGACCAGTCAATCGGATGAGAGACCACAAAGTCATGTGAGCAGCATGCATCTGACACACCCCTGGAAAAAAAAAAAAAACCCTGTGGCAACATAAGTGTTGTCCTCTGGCAAACTTATGTAAAAGAACTCCACTCTGATTCTGTGACAGGTAAACGTGTGTGTGTGTGTGTGTGTGTGTGTGCATGTACTCATGGCATAACCAAGCGCAACTGGTTATGCTGCTGGTTAGGCATCTGCCAAGCTGATGTGGTATTTGTATTTGTATGTCTTTTTTCATCACAACTGATTTCTCTGTGTGAAATTCGGGCTGCTCTCCCCAGGAAGAGCACATCGCTATACAGCAGCGCCACCCTTTTTTTTTTTTTTTCCTGCGTGCAGTTTTATTTGGTTTTTTTTCCTGTCGAAGTGGAGTTTTCTACAGAATTTTGCCAGAAACCACCCTTTTGATGCCGTGGGTTCTTTTACGTGCACTAAGTGCATGCTGCACACAGGACCTCGGTTTATCGTCTCATCCGAATGACTAGCGTCCAGACCACCACCACAGGTCTAGTGGATTCTCTCGCTTCCTAGGCGGACGCGTTACCTCTAGGCCATCACTCCACATAGCGTGCAGCGTTTATATGGATTTGTCTGAACTCGGTGATGTCTCTGTGAGACACTGAAACAAATCTTGTGGTGTGCATGATCATTGTCTTAATGACAATGTCACAAACTTGTTACAAGCAACTACAGACAGAAAGCATTTCGTTTGTCAATCCTGCTGATACTGGGCACAAAACACTGCGACATTTTACAAAGCAATACAAAAGCTTGCACTTCTTTTGGGCACCAACAATTAGCATGCACACATTCTGTCACAAAACGGGGAAAAAAACAACAACAAAAAACAATCTCTCTCTCTCTCTCTCTCTCTCGTTCTCTCTTTCTCTCTCTGTGTATCACACAGACTCTCTGTGATTGCTTATTATGTACCTCACATTCATCCACCAACATCAAGAAATAACTCGTAAAAGCTATGTCTCTCTCATTTCCCACCCCCACCCCCTCCTTTCAAACCCCGCTGTCAGTCCTCTTTCTCCCCTTTCTATTGCTTCAGTAATGCTTCGATACCACATTAAAACTTTTGTGTGTGACCCATTTCTTTGTAATGGGCCTGAGGCCTATCAAACAACCACCCACCCCCCCTCTCTCTCTTTCTCCCCCCATGCATCTCAATCATTGAAAAAAACCGTTCCTGCTCTCTCTCTGCCTAAAATCCCAATCACTGAATAAAAACCCTCCCTCTCTCTGTGCCTAAAATCTTAATCACTGAAGAAAAACGGTCACGGTTCTCTGTGTGTGTGTGTGTGGGTGTGTGTGTGTGTGCGCGCGCGCGCGCGCGCCTAAAATCTTAACCACTGAAGAAATACGTTCAGTTCTCTCTCTCTCTCTCGCTCCCCCCCACCCTCACCCCCACCTCCCCCATGGCATCTCTCTATCGCATTACCCCCTTTCTCTCCCCCACTCTGACCCCCTCCCTCGGCCTCCCCTGCCCCCCCCCCCCCCCGCGCCCATTTTCATCACTCACAGCCTCTTGCAACTTTCACTCAGTCCCCCGAAGTGCAACATCAACAGCAGCAGCTGTCCGTTTCAAGTGGTGGTACACCCAGCCCGACCAAACATGACGGATGCCGAATGAAGAAGACAGACGCAAGAGATAGACGAGAGACAGAGGAGAGTGGGTGGGAGGGAGGGAAGGAGGGAAGGAAGGAAGGGGATGGAGGGAGGGGAGAGGTGAGATGGAGAGAGCGAGAGAGCGGAAGACAGGCCCATTGTTGTTTCCACCCCATCCCCATCCCCCCCCTTCCCACCTCACCCCACCCACCCACCCCCCTTCTCACAGCAAGGGAAGCCGGCAGGATGTCGATGTCGGTACAGGACACGCCACTCTTGACCTTTCTTATTATCACACCACTTCTCCCTCCCACCCCCCACAACCACCCCCCACCCCCACCCCTCTCTCTCGATCTCTGGATCCAAGGCTACTGATATGAGTCACTTTGTCACTTGTACTGCAGATGCTGCATACATGTATCAACTTTGCCCTGCGCTACTATTTACAACGCTGTGCGTGTGGAAGGACTGGACTACACACCCCAAAGAAGAAGGAAGACAACACAACCAGTCATTGTTCATTGTCAACCAGTCACGGTTTCTGTTCTGCTGAAAAATTTTCCGGTCAGGAGAGAGAGAGACACCGAGAGAAAGAGGGAGAGAGAGAGATCATACGGTTTCTGTTCAGCTGAAATAATTCCTGTCACTCATGAATATGAGAGAGAGAGAGAGACAGAGAGAGAGACAGAGACAGACAGACAGACAGAGACAGAGAGACAGAGATAGAGACAGAGAGACTCCTTGCTGCCTTGCCAATAACGTTGTGACGGGCCCGTTGTGACCGTCTCACATTATTAGCAAGTGTATGAAAGGCTGTTAACTTACGACAATCATTATGCTGCAAAAACAATCTACTGTATTTGTTACTGTTGTTTGTGTTGTTTTCATTGTTAAAATATAATCTGCACACACACACACACACACACACACACACACACACACACACACACACCTCAACCTTCACACACATGAAATACTTGGCGATAAACTGCCGCAGGGCAGAATACAAGACAGGAAGGGACAGGACACGGCCACACACACAGGGCACTACAGGGACACGTATGACAATGGACGAGTTTCAGTTTCAAAAAACTCTAAGTGTGCTTACTGATACATATTATATGCTACACCACATCTGTAAAAACCCAACACGCTGGTCACGCCGTGACAGCCTACCCAAGCTTTTTGTGGTAAATATTATCC
>NC_134892.1:13445574-13458074 GCF_041734735.1 Babylonia areolata | reverse complement strand
AGAAAAGAGAGACACAGACAGAGAGACAGAGTGACAAACAGGCACACAAAGAGAGAGAGAGAGAGAGAGAGAGAAACGCAGAGAGAGACGCAGAGAGATAGAGACCACTGGAAGAGGGGTGTGGGGGAGAGGGAGAGAAAGACAGGGAGAGATATGAAGAGAGGAGGAGGAGGAGGAAGAGAAAAACTTTAAAAAAAAAAAATATAAAAAATAAAAAAAGCCAGCCAGCATGTAAATAACAGGTAACTGATACAGGTAAGAAGTTCTGGTTAGTTGGGTGCCAGTGTGGTAACCGTACAGTGAAGGATGGTGGTGGCTTTGTGACTGATTTATTTTCTCACTCTCCTGTCTCTCTTCCTCCCTTCTACTCTGGTTCTTCCCCCCCCCCCCGCAACCCCCCCCCTCCCCGCCCCCCCATCTCTCTCTCTACCTCCCAACCCCTACCCCCTCTCTCTCACTCTTTGTGGGGGTGGAGACAGACTGAGGTGGGTGGTTGGAAGGAGAGTGTGATGGTGGGGATGGTGGATGGTGGGAGTGATGGAGGTGTTCGAGGTTCAGCTCCATCACACATTCCGCCATGCATGCTTTTGTGTGTGTGTGTGTGTGTGTGTGTCTTTTTTTTCTTCTTCTTTTTCTCTCCCCCCCCCCCCCCCCCCCCCCCCCACAGTACTGGTTTGGAAAAGAGCGTGTTCTTGGACAATAAACTTGATGTGTCAGATTGGGGATTTTCTTTACTGGCATTATGCTGGTTTTGATTTTTCTTTCTTTTCTTTCTTTCTTTAAAAAATATATATTTTTTTCTTTCTTTTTTTTTTTCTTTTTATGCCAACATTTGTGTGCAGCTGACCTGAACACTAGGAACGCCGATTCAAATAATAGTTATCTAATAATCACCTTTTCCTCACTCACACAAGCACGCATGCACACACACACACACACACACACACACACACACACACACACACACACACACACACACCACAGTCACTCACACACACTCTCTCTCTCTCTCTCTCTCTCTCTCACACACACACAGAGTCATCTGAGACCATGACATTATCTCCCATCTTCATAACTGTAGCCTTTCTCTCTCTTTGATCAAAAGTAACTGACACACATTCAAGTATTTGTAACCAACCCCTACATGCCAGAAGTAAACCAGCAAAGCAACTGAAAAGGCAGAAACCGAAAAACAACACACACACAAACTACAAGCAAGCAGTACAACCACTACCAGTTGTATCTTTGCACTCCATGACAGTACCATCATCTACTGCTGCTTATACCCCAGCCAAACCAGAGCCGAGAACACGCATGTTCCTCTTCTAAACTGCACTATACACACAAACAAAACTGTAAATTTGGTCCCTTAAATTAGTGGGTGAGAGGGGTGCAGGGAGTAGGGGGGTGGGGGGGCAGGGCAGAGGAAAAAGCCAGGCACATATACAGTCACATTCAAGCACATTATAACCTCAGACATGCCTCCGACATTGACTGTTCCATCTGTTCTTCATAAGGTTAATGAACAATATATATTATACATCTTATTATACACTATAAACATGATTATATCCAGTAACAGGCATGGCATAACCCCCCTCCCTCCCCCTAAAAAAAATTACCAACATTTACCTCAAACATCCTAGGTGCATAAGATTAAAAGAATACAACATTACTGCTGTCTAATTCCTAAGTCCAGAGAAAGAAGAAAAAAATACTATTCTCTTTCCTAAGGAGAAAAAAAATTAATGGATCAACAAAGTAGAAAAGAAAAAAAAGAAGACATGACAAAAAGGAAAACGGGAAAAACCAGAAACAACGAGCGTGACAGAAAAGAGGAAATTTATAGAACAGTATTTCAACAAGGTGGGCATACTGTTTGCACTGAGAAAGCTACCCGACATCCCCACAGGAATGGCAGTACCACCAAAGATCCTATGATGTAGATATATATAAACAGACAGAAAGAAAGAAAGAAAGAATGAGATGGACATATAGACAGATAGATCTATATAACTGGGACAGCAGTTACCTATATATTTGTGTAGATCTATATAGACAGACAGACAGACAGATAAAGAGATATATACACACACATAATTATATATACAGATATATACACACACACACATGCATTAACTCTGTGCACAGGATGTTTTCGAACCACAGGCAGTACTTTCTGTTCTCATCAGACAGTATGTGCCAGATCTAGCTGAGAACGCACACATTCCATTCCCAAAGCTCCTACAGCCCCAACCTGCCTTTCCCCTCTAATGAAAACAAAATAGCCCTGGCTGGTTGTATGGAATTAGCAGTCAAGACTAATTACTTTCCTGGGAAGAGTGTTTTTCTTTCTCCCCCTTCCCCCAAACCCCAGCCCCCAAGTCATTCTCTCTCTCTCTCTCTCTCTCTCTCTCTCTATATATATATATATATATATATATATATATATATATATATAATACAAACACACACACACATACATGAAAGGCAAAGCACACATGCGCAAGCACGACACACAATCTACATTCATGTGACAGCTCAACAAACATTGGCAGATTCATTTTCTTTCTCTCTCTTTTTCCAATCCTTGAAAAAAAAAAACAGGTGTGTGTGTGTGTGTGTGTGTGTGTGTGTGTGTGTGTGTGTGTGTGTGTGTGTGTGTGTGTGTGTGTGTGTGCATGTGTGTGTGTGCACATGCGTGTGTGCATGAGTGTGCGGGATTCAGGCTGTATCTCCACGCATCTTTCAATGCACACACAAAACCATGCACGCCACATGATTCTATCAGCTCACACCTCCTCCAACACAGATCTCACAAAAAAGAAAGGACTCACCTTGGCAAATAAAATAGTCTGGCCCCCTTACTGAGAGAACCAGACTACTCCCACCCAGTCCAGATCCCCCCACTGCCCCTATCTTCCCACTTTTCCACTCAACAGCAGTTAATTTTGGGGTACCACTGACTTGTATACACAACCTGGGTACCGTTTACTGGTGGGTGGATGCAAAGAGTTTCACCCTAGGGGTGGATGTCCTGAAAGATTGATGGAAGTAGCATTATAGCAGCAGGGGAACAAACATAGCAGGAACAGGAGAGGAGGAGGGTGAAACTGAATTCCTTGATCCGTGTTCTTCTATTTTGATTTTCCTTCTGACATGCTGATGCATATTAATTTATCATACATGTGTCCGGGGATATGTTGAGGAAACGCCACTTATGTACATGGTTGACCAAGGTAGCGATTGCCAGTCAGGAAGAGCAGAGATGAAATTAATTTGAAGTCGATGAAATTGATTTGAAGTCACACCAATTGATGACCTTGCATTAAGTCACCTGCTTACAAGACCTGCTTTTGATTGGGCAGAGTTTGGTTTGGTTCTTTGGGGGAAAAAAAACTGTATGCTTGGCTGGCTTTTTTGTTGGTTTTTTTCTGTTTGCTTGTTTGTTTTTGTTTGGGTTTTTATAGGAGAAAGCTGGTGGTGGTGGCATCTGTTTGCTTGATGAGACAGCATGTGTTTAGGAATTTTTTAGCTAAAATTTGGATTTCTAAATTCTAATCGACAAATGGTTTTAATGAGTGCGACTGTATACATGCATACATAAATTATGTTGCTTCACCTTACTAATAATACTAAGTGTCAGTGTTCTTCTATTTTGATTTTCCTTCTGACATGCTGATGCATATTAATTTATCATACATGTGTCCGGGGATATGTTGAGGAAACGCCACTTATGTACATGGTTGACCAAGGTAGCGACTGCCAGTCAGGAAGAGCAGAGATGAAATTAATTTGAAGTCGATGAAATTGATTTGAAGTCACACCAACTGATGACCTTGCATTAAGTCACCTGCTTACAAGACCTGCTTTTGATTGGGCAGAGTTTGGTTTGGTTCTTTGGGGGGAAAAAAACTGTGTGCTTGGCTGGCTTTTTTGTTGTTGTTTTTTTTTGTTTGTTTGTTTTTGTTTGGGTTTTTATAGGAGAAAGTTGGTGGTGGTAGTGTGTGTTTGCTTCATGAGACAGCATGTGTTTAGGAATTTTTTTTGGCTAAAATTTGGATTTCTAAATTCTAATTGACAAATGGTTTTAATGAGTGCGACTGTATACATGCATACATAAATTATGTTGCTTCACCTTACTAATAATACTAAGTGTCAGTGCACGCACAGGCCCCTT
Organism: Babylonia areolata; assembly: GCF_041734735.1. Taxonomy (NCBI): domain Eukaryota; kingdom Metazoa; phylum Mollusca; class Gastropoda; order Neogastropoda; family Buccinidae; genus Babylonia; species Babylonia areolata. Next base: position 13,453,894 of record NC_134892.1, on the reverse strand, counting down.
CACAAAGGGGAAAAAAACGTAAGTCCATGAAAAAGAATCACTACTAAGTGCCAGTTAAAGTCAGAAAGTACAAAGAAAAAATCACCCTTTCCAACTGAGTCAAGCCCTGACCTATCCACACACAAAGCCCAAATCCATTTATAAGCCATATCACATAATCCTCCACATTCCACCCTCTCCCACCATCATAAAATCATGAGAGAAAAATGCCATTCTAGCTGTCACGATTCTCACACAAACCATTCACTCTGCCACTGTTCTGCTTCACTGATTTACGGTCACAGGGATTTGCAGGAGAGTCAATTATAGCAATGGTATTGGACCTGAATGGTACCACTGCATGTGGAAGCAAAGAATACACACCGCATACTGTTTCTTTTAGGAGTTAACAAAAATCAGTTGTGGGCTGGGTTGAAAAACATGTTTTTGTTGTTGTCGTTGTTGCTGCTGCTGTTGTTGTTGTTGCTATTTTGTTGGTGACTTTTACCAAACCATTCACAGCTTGCTGTTAACACAGCAACCACGGGAACAACTGAATGTACTGAAAAATAGAAAACTACTTGTGTAGCAATTGGGCTGATACTGGGGAAGGAGAAGGTTTGTTCTTTGATACTAAAAGTGATGACAGACACTGGAAGATCACTAAGTAGTATCTCTGTGTGTGTTGGTGGATTGTGGTGAAGGAAAGTGTGGTGCATCCATGTGTCTGTGCATACATATGTGTGTGTGTGTTCTTTTGTTTTGTGTGTGCATACATTTGTGCATGTGTGCATGCATACATGTATGCATGTGTGTGTGTGTGTGTGTGTGTGTGTGTGTGTGTGTGTGTGTGTAACATAATTTTGATATGCAATGAATGTGCGAATGCATTTTGAGAATTTTACATTCTATTCAACAGACGATAGTTTTCAAAGAAGTTCAATTAAGCTGTTTTTTTATGTTTATTTAGTTTTTTGTTTCAAAATGTTTGCAGTCCTCTGAACTCCAAAAAGGGGTGAAAGGAAATCAAACCTAGAAATCCTGTATGTGTACGTATGTGTGTCTGTGTCTGTGTGTGTTTGAATGTCTGCATGTGCATGCATGCGTGCAAGTGTGTGTGTGTGTGTGTGTGTATGAGTGCACGTGTATGTATGTGTATATGTGATAACTTCAATGCATATCGTTACTGGAAAACAGCCAATACATAATGTGCTCCACACAACTACCTGTCAGTCAAGCTCTCTAACACTCGTAAACCGGTACGCACATTAAACTAAAAGCTTCTGGATAACAAGCTATGACTCACAAACTGATCTACCGATATACATACCTTAAACATGTGGTATGACCTATCATGACAAACTGATCTACCGATATACATACCTTAAACATGTGGTATGACCTATCATGACAAACTGATGATCAGAAAGCCAGACCCACACACATCTGTAAACCTTTCCTGAAAGCTCTCGTTCCATTCCAACAACCCATCCTCTTCTCCTCACCAAATATCACTTTCAAGGTTTCTGTGGAAAAAAAAATCATGAACTGAGGTATAAAAAATCTTTCTCTCTCTCTCCATCCCTCTCTCTCTCCCTGATCTCTCTCTCTTCTCCTCTCTCTTTTTTCTCTCATCTTCCTCCCCCTCGTTATCATCATCTCACACATTTCTTCACTATCATCTGACAACTATGGAGTGAGGAATCAGAGCATTTAAACTTTTGTGTCCTGCTTAAACAGATATGTCAACAATGTAGTGCAATTACAGGTAGCATCTGGCAGGTTAAGGATGGAGACTGAACTGGTCTCTGAGAAAACTGTGCGCAGACCCGCTGCCACCTTTAACCCCCTTACATCTGCATGCACACATTAGTTCAACTATGCAACTGTTGAAGACACCATAATCCATGTCGCCAATCGATGGTGGGTTTTGCAAGGAAACACGAACATACCCAGCACATACACTAACCCCTGATAAACAAGTATAGCTGCCATAATCAGTTAACGGCATAAAATAAAATAATAATAATAAAAAAGATCAAATACACACACACACACACACACAAATCCACCCAAAGAAACAAACTAGATGCAGCCCAAGGACACACAGAAGAAAAAGAAAAAGAAATACAGGTAATCTGATACATTATCATCCTCATCTTGTCCTGTGTGTTTATGACCTCTTAATACTTCACATCAAGGGTGAAGTAACTTCCTACAGAATCAGCAGAAAACCACATCCTGTCAGGCCCCCCTACAGCTGACCATCTCGTGCCTCTGTAAATCATCAGGGACTTTATCAAATGCGCATGTAAGGAATAAGCAGATAATAGATTTCTTCCCCCATTCTTGCAGGTTCTCCTATGAATAAAGATACCTGCAGCATGAAAGGGATGGGAAATAGACAGACAGACAGACAGAGAAAGAGAGAGAGAGAGAGATAGACACACAGAGAAAGAGAGAGCAAGAGTGTGTAGAGTGTGCGTGTTTGTGACTGTGTGTGTGTGTGCGCGTGTGCGTGTGTGCGTATGAAAGAGTGTGAAAGAGTGTGTGTGTTTGTTTGTGTGTGTGTGTGTGTGTGTGTGTGTGTGTGCGTGTTTTGTGTGTGCATGTCTGTGTGTTGAAGTGAGACAGACAATGCATGCCCATGTGTGAATCTATCCATGTTTGTGTGTGACACATGATGTGTTTGTGTGTGTGTGTGTGTGTGTGTTCGCGCATGCGCGTATGTGTGTGTGTGTGATGATGGTTTATCTGTCACATGTGTGTACAAACAGGTTTTTGTGCACATGTTACAATAGAATGGAGCAATATCTAATGCATCTATACATGCAAATAACACTTCATACTACAACTCTCTCTCTTTCCCTTTCCTACCACCCCACCCCTCATGTAAGAAAATGGTACCTAGCCGGTAAGAAGAAGAAAAAAAAAGAACAATATCTATTAAATTAATGAGTCCCAAACCTTACACTTCCTCTCTCCACGCCACCAAGCTTAAACAACAATAACAAAAAAACAATGAAAAGCAAGCAAACAACAAACCAAGCCACCCTAGACACCAGAAACCAGACACAACACACACACACAAACACAAGCACACACACACACACACACACACAAAGTGAAGAACCGAACCTCGTGCTCAGAACCCTCTGCACCACAGACCCCACCACCATTCCATGCCGGGAGGAGCCCCAACAGGCCACACAGGTGAAACAATTCATCGACGATGCTGCTGCTGCCACGCTTCCATGTCCTCCTCCCCGTACACAACAACACTAACACCAAACCCAACACAACACCACACCTCCATAACACCACCACCACAAGTCATACAGGTCTCTGAACTGCAGGGGTCTGAGATCCCCCCCAGTACATCAACACTGACACCAACACAACACACTGCCACACCAACAAGTCATGAAAACATAGAACTAGGGGCATGGAATTCCAGGCACAGGTTAATTCCCAGTTCCCCCTTTTCACCAGTTAATTAATCCCCCCCCCCCCCTCTCCTGTCCACTTCCCAGCGACAAGCAGCATGTAGTCCAGTGGCCCAGTCAATTGTGTAAGGTCTTGACCCACACTCCACAGGCCCTTAGTCTCAAGACTGCAGAGTCAAGAAGCAGTCTGGAGAGGGGGGTGGGTAAGGGTGGGTGGGTGGGTGGTGGTGGTGATTGTCGTTTCGGGACAAAACGCCAGTGCAGGTTATTACTGACTGGTAGTAGTAATAGGTTTGAGAGTGGATGTAAAACAGTGCCTGCTTGGGAAACGTGTGTGAGTGAGTGAATGAGTGAGTGAGTGAGTGTGTGTGTGTGTGTGAGAGTGAGTGAGTGAGTGGGTGAGTGAGTGAGTGAGTGGGTGTGTGTGTGTGTAAGTAAGGCCTATAACCCACTGTCCCTCAACAAAGCGAAGGCACGAAGAATACACATGTTCCTCTGCTAGCAACCCCCACCCCCACCTAACAAGCCTGCAATCAATTCTTCACCAACAAGGAAGCGCAGAGAATACACATGTTCCACAACAAAACCACCAACCACCACCACCCACCCACCCACACACCCAATAATCCCATGATCTGTCCCCCTACCCGACCCCCAACAAACGGCCTGAGTACAGAGAAAACACAAAAAGTAATGTTCCTCTGCAAATACAAAAAGTAATGTTCCTCTACAAACAACCCTCCACACCCCAACACACACACAAAGAAGCCTATAATCATTCTCCCCCACCATGGATGCGTGGAGAATACACATGTTCCTCTACTAAATACACATGTTACACTACTAAACCACCTCCCTTCTCCCCCCCCCCCCACCGCACCCCCCCCCCCCCCCCACTTCACCCCCCAACCCCCCACACAAACAAGCCCATAATCTGTTCTCCCGCAACAAAAGACGTAAGCGTGAAGAATACACATGTTCCTCTACTAAAACCACTAATACCACCAACACACGCACAAGCCTATAATCTGTTCTACCCCCCCCCCCTTCCCCCCCTCCCCTCCAACAAAAGGCATAAGCGTGGAGAATACACATGTTCCTCCATTTACAACCCATCCACCCCCCCTCCCCCAAACACACACGCACGAGCCCATAATCTGTTCTCCCCCAATACAAAAGACAGTAAGCGTGAAGAATACACATGTTCCACCATAAACAACACACACACATACCCATCCCTTACCCCCCCCCCCCCCCCCCCCCCCCCCTCCACACACACACACAAACCCATGAACCAACCAAATATCCCCCAACAATACAAGGCAAGGAAGAAGGAGCAAGACACACACACACACACACACACCCTACCCCCACCCCCCACCGACCCTTCTCCCTCCGAACCAAACGGGCCGTGACAAAATCAGGAGGCCAGTACAGCGGCCTGTGCTGTGTGGCTGACTTCTTCAACCACCTGGAACAGATGGTCCTCCTGACGCCTCTGTCCCTCTGCCGGCCTATAGGGTTTCCTTTCCTGCACCACGAGCTAAAAGGGGCAGATGTTCTCGGAGACCCAAGACCTCCGGAACGGGCATTATTGGGATAAAAAGGAGGGGTGAGGAGGTCTGAAGGGAAGAGGTGTGAGGCGGAAGGGGCGGGAGGGCGAGACAAGCGCTAAGGAGTGCGATGAAGTGTGTCAAAGAAGAGAGCGGGGTATAAAGGTGGTGGGGGCGGGGGGGTTCGAGAGGGATGGCGGGTGGATGTGGAGGGGTGTGTAATAATGCAAATCGTAGAGTTTATTGATGGTGGTTCACCAGGAAACACGACGACTCCCCTCTGTCTGCCTCTCTCACACACACACACTTACAGACAACACACAAACGCGCGCGCACGTGCGCGCACGCACACAAACAAACATACACACACAAACACACACTCTCTCTCTCTGTCTCTCTCTCTCTCACACACACACATTCTCTCCTTTTCTTCTTCTCTTCTTGGGCATCCCCCCAGCTGAACAACAAAACAATGTCCTAATAAATGGCTGTGGAATGTGGGATGACCGACTATCAGTTTCATATTAAATCAACAGAAAGTGTAATCTGAGGTTCTCCACAAACATATTTTGTTTGTTTGTTTTCTTTTCTTTTCTTGTTGTTGTTGTTGTTGTTTGTTTGTTTGTTTCCTTCTTCTTTATTCTAGTCCTATGACAACTCTTTTTTGTAATATCGTCCTGCTGCTAGTATTGGAACTCTGAAGATCTGATTACCTGCTTGTGTATGAACACTCTTTCATTGCATGCTCAAACAGACCAGCAAAAACATATGCCATAGTAGTAGTAGGCCTCCTTCGGTCATGGCTGACCATGGATAGAGTATATCCGACCTAATGTCTAATTGGGCCGTCTGCTTGAACCAAGCAGCGTCGCCTGTGACTACACAGACCGATGCGAGAGAGACAGTCTCTATCGCAGCAGACACACGTGAAAGCTGATGATGGTCTGTTCGAATGGGGTGTAACATTTATCTGTTTGACAAGAACGAGAACAGCTCAAAAACACGAAAACTGTTTCACGGGATAAAATCTCTAGTAACAACACAATCAGTTAATATTTCTCTGAATGTTTCTCCCCTTCTCCATTTTTTTTTCTCCTCCTCTCTTTTTTTCTCCTCTAGTTGTTGTTGTTGTTGTTGTTGTTGTTGTCACTTTATGACAAAAGCGTCTGCCAAGCTGCAGGAATCCAATTTCCGGAATGGAACAACAACAGGTGAATAGGAAGAATTGTATAACCGTCTTTATTACACACGGCGTCTGTCTGGGTCGAGCTTAGTGACGTGCGCTCTCTCTCTCTCTCTCTCCTGTTCCCAGCGAATACCAAGATCAATCCTCATACCTCTCTACCCCCACCCCCTCCTCACTGTCTCTCGCTCTCTACAGCCTATAAAGATTTTCATTGCCGAGGGCAAGGACTGGCACACTTTGAGCATTGAACGTCGCAGGGCCAGTCATCTGGCAGTCTGGAATTTGGAATCTGGAACGATACGTTGCAGGAACCTTTGCAGATTATCGTCGCAACGGGTGATGGAAGCGCATGGCTTGATTAGTCTACGAATTTATCTATTTTTGGTTTGAGCTCAATTTGTCCTCATCTATAATCACTTAATTATATATGTTCACTTAACTATAAAAAAATTTAAAAAACTATGTTGACGAAAACTTTATATTCTACTCCAACTGACACAGATGATCTCAAGTTGTTCTCCAGATGTCCTGGCTCAGCACTGTGTCCCTCTAGCAGGGTGGGCTGGGGGTGGGGGTGGGGGTGGGGGGTCTACTGCTCCAACGGACACCCCGTGTTGCGCTCAAAGATGTCCTGCTGCAGCGCTGCATCTCACTACTCACTAACCAGGTGAGGGGGGGGGGGGGGGGGGTACTCATGGGAGGCAACCAAGACCGCTCTGCCCAATGCTGCAGAAAATGCAGCGACGGAGCGTGCCTGTATACAATCTCCTCTTCCAGTTTGTTCCAGTCCACTAATGTCCTGACAAAGAATGAGCATTTCTACTGCTCTGAACTTGTCTGGGGGACTTAGCAGCCACGGCTGTTGTTGTGCACGTGCTTGACGATGATGTTGGTTGCCACATGGTCTGTGTAAGTCTTCATTTTGACCTTCCTCTTGGTCTTGCCTGCAGGGGTCAGGTATTCCTCAGGGGATAGAGCTGGAACCTGGTCTTCTATCATTTTCATTTCAAGTATAATAGAAGGCAGGCATTTCTGGTTTCAAACATTAGATGCATTTGTAATGTCTGCAGATTTGATCTGGAAGAATACTATAGCTTCTCATAGCTGGTGTATACTTAAACATTTGGAAATTCAAAAGAATAGATCAGGAAGAATGCTAATATGTAATGTATACTTAACATACTTTGTTCAATCTTGTTCTGTATAGTCTGGTATACAGTCAGGTACAGTATGGAAGACACAGGACGGTGGCAAGTTTTCCTAACTTCATTCAATTTTGTCCACAACCTAAGGATTTAGAACACTGCTATAACTGTGTATTTCCAAATTCAGGATACAGTATTCCCAAATTCAGGATACAGTTTTATACAGGAGTCATTCAGCATCAGCCAAAACTTTCTTCTTCAGGGCTTCTTCAACACCTGCATGTCACACACGCACACACACACACACACACACACACACACACACACACGCGCGAGCACACGCGCGCGCACACACACACACACGCACACACACACATGTGCATGCGTTTACACAATGGATGGTGGAACAAGATGCCTCTAGGGAGTTTCTAAGCCAATGGTTATGAATGGAGTCAAAGTACTGCATACCATTAATGTATCATTTCACTGTACATTAAACCGAAGTACTGCATACCATTAATGTATCGTTTCACTGTACATTAAACATATGTCTTGCTGAACCATTCACATAAAACCTTGAGAAACTGATTTGATAATTCAAAAATACATATATGCTATTTAGACAACTTTTAATTAACATATCAATCATCAATCCATTTTCAACAGGAACTGTTCATGCCGATGACAGCCAAATATACCCCCACACACATGGCAGCAGGTTCGTGCCTGCCTGAAAGTCTAGCACGGTACCAAGATGTGCATACAATGTTTTACTTATATTCCTCTTTCATCACACAGTTCAAATCCATGCTGAAGCAGAAGCTATCAGTAGTATCAAACACAAAATGATGTGAATGATAAATGTTCAAACAATGCTACTGAAGGGGCTGGAAGAGAATTCTGTCATGTTTTAAACAAAGGCTGAGGGAAGTTGTGAAAGGTTTTTTTTTTTTTTTTAATATAAAAAAAGGGGGGGGGGGGGGGGGTGCTATTCCTTAGACTGCAAACTTT
>NC_134892.1:13385574-13440574 GCF_041734735.1 Babylonia areolata | reverse complement strand
ACACTTTGTTCTATTCTTGAACTGTTCCCTGGGGAATCAAAAAGCATAAGAACTCGCCAGGTTCTATCAAGTTTTCTACCAACTTCTCTCACCAAATCAACAAAAACCACCGTGCTTCCGTCAAAAAGACTCTGGTACTCAGTGGTAGTCCACTATTGATGCACAACAGGCTGGTGTCTTCACAGGTATGTCAGGACACTCCCGTGTAACAACTATGATTCAGCCTGACAGTCTCATTCCTGCAGAATCAAGTACAAATACTAGTTGGGTTCTTCTGTTAAGTTTTCAACATGATTCAAACACTAGTTGGGTTCTTCTGTTAAGTTTTCAACATGATTCAAACACTAGTTGGGTTCTTCTGTTAAGTTTTCAACATGATTCTCTTAACAAATCAACGACAAAAAAAAATAAAAAAATATAAAAAAAAAAAAAAAAATCAGTGCTTGCAATGTAAGACTCCAGTTCTCTTCACACTGGAGGCTGATCACAGCCATAATCATGATATGACACTACAACACATGCTACAGCCCAAGAGAATCAACACATCATAACAACACTATCTAGGTTCTGAGGTGTATTCTACACACTTCTGTCAGAGTGATGGAAGCCACAAAAACCACTGTGCTGCCAACTGAAGACTCTTTCCTCAAGTGCTCGACATACAAGAGGGTGACCCAAGTTGTGCGAGCACAAGACAAGTCCCCTACACACAACGGGCTGATCACTTTGGAGGTCCAACGCTCTACGAATCCTCTCCTCTAGGTTGCAAGGTAGGCTGATCATCTCAATGCCAACACAAGTGTGCCCATACTGGACGCCCGTTCTCTAAGTCTGATCATTTTGACTCTACCACTTGAACACGCTGTTTTCTACAGAAGCTCATCCTCTCAATGCCAACATTTTCTTCCTGGTATCAAACTTGCATTTATAAGCATACCATTGATCAATAGTATACTATACAGTATACATCATCACCTTCCTTTCCAGTACACTTCAGAAACTGAAACCTTCCTGCTACATGCTGTTGTATTTAGTGGTGGTGGTGGTTTTTCTTTCATACACATTTATCACAGTATCAACAAAAACCGCCAGGCTGCCAATTCAAAACTTTTTCCCCACACGTTAGAAACTGATCAAAATGAGCCAGCTGAAAACTCAATAGTGACGGGCACAATAGCCGAATGGTTAAAGCATTGAACTTTCAATCTGAGGGTTCCGAGTTCGAATCACGGTGACACCGCCTGGTGGGTAAAGGGTGGAGATTTTTATGATCTCCCAGGTCGACATATGTGAAGACCTGCTAGTGCCTGAACCCCCTTCATGTGTGCACGCAAGCAGAAGATCAAATATGCACGTTAAAGATCCTGTAATCCATGTCAGCGTTCGGTGGGTTATGGAAACAAGAACATACCCAGCATGCACATCCCCAAAAGCGGAGTACGGCTGCCTACATAGCAAGTTAAAAACGGTCATACACGTAAAAGCCCACTTGCGTACATATGTGTGAACGTGGGAGTTGCAGCCCACGAACGCAGAAGAAGAAGAAGAAAAAACTCAATAGTTCTCTACACACCGACAGGCTGATCACTTTTACCCCAACACTCCAATTCTCTAGATTTCAAACAGATGCAGATCATCTCATTGCCAACATTATCTCTGCAGTATATCCAGACTGTTGCTATCCTACAGATCACTCAAGAAACTGAAACCATCCTGTGTTCAATAGTTTCCTACACACTTCTGCTGAAATTTTTTTTTTTTTTAAACCATTGTGCAAACATAAGACTCAGTTACATACACACTAAAGAGCCGTTCACTTTGGTGAACACTTGGCAAATATTGTAAGTTTCTACAGAAACTTGATTTATTTCACTCCTTGACATGCAAAAAATATATATATATATCTATGATCATTGTACAATATCATCATTATGGTATACTGACCATGTTGGAGGAAGGTGGCAGAATGGTTAAGACGCTCAGCTGCCAATACAGAGAGTCCGTGAGGGTGTGGGTTCGAATCCCGCTCTCGCCCTTTCTCCTAAGTTTGACTGGAAAATCAAACTGAGCGTCTAGTCTTTCGGATGAGACGATAAACCGAGGTCCCGTGTGCAGCACGCACTTGGCGCACTGAAAAAGAACCCATGGCAACGAGAGTGTTGTCCTCTGGCGAAATTACGTAAAATGAAATCCACTTTCATAGGTACACAAATATGTAAGCATGCACTCAAGGCCTGACTAAGCGCGTTGGGTTATGCTGCTGGTCAGGCATCTGCTCAGCAGATGTGGTGTAGCGTGTATGGATTTGTCCGAACGCAGTGACGCCTCCTTGAGAAAGTGAAACTGAAACTGAAGACCATTACTGTTGATTCTTGTCTTCTACACACCATTCCAGAAACTGTGGCTTGTATTCTATTATTTCCTCCACACTTCTGTTACCAAATAAACCAAAAGCAAACCATGGTGTGGAAGACACAAGACTGAAGTTCCCATCACACTGGAGGCCAATGACTTTGGTGGCCTGGGTCCTAACACTTAATGTATGTTGTTTTCTGCACAACTTGATCAACTTCCTGGTGTACAAATCTTGGGTGAATACATTATGACCATTTTCAGTGTATAGATTCTTTGTGTTCTATTGTTTTCATACAATGCTGTCACCATACAAACTGAAACCACTCTATCTACAGTTCTGGACCTGCTACAGATACAATGACCATTATCAGTCTATTGATGTGTTCTGCAGCTGAGCTAAAAATCTGCTGTCGGCAAACGAACAAAAACCACACTCTAGCTATAGTTCTCTACATTCCACAGACATAATTCCCATTATCATTCTTTAGATTCTGACCTTGTGTTCTGTAGTTCTCAAACAATGCTGCCGCCAGATCAACAACAACACCAAAAAATAAACAATCCATGCTTCTCAACATTCTACATGACGACCAGATTTGGTCCTCTCCTTTGGTGGATTATACACATGTTTTCACAGAAACAAGTCACTTCCTTTCAACATCAACTGTCTTCTTCCTGGTAGCAAACATCTACAGAATCAATATATATATATATGATGCATCTCACTGACACTAACCATACTGAAGCTGTTGTGTCTTTCATACCGTACTCCAATAAGCTCGACTCTGATGACAACGACGACAACCACTTCCCCTACACAACCATCCATCAGTTTCATCACCACCACCACCACCACCACTATCACCACAGGACACACACAACCAAGCAACCACACAAAATACACAGACCACAGACACAGGACACTCCCCAGTCAGTCATACCACCACTACCAATTGTTAGCACGTTGAACTTTTCATGCTGGCGGCAAACAGCCCTAAGCTGGCGCGCACTCCACGTGCACTCACTAAACGGAACAGTTTCCGCTTCTGGTGGAGGCGGGGTGGGGGTGGGGGGGGGGGGGGGGGGGGGGGGGCAAGAGAGAAGAAGAGGGCAGGGGGTTGGGGGAGAGGGAGGTGAAGCTTGATGAGAAACTTGCCTGACTGTCTGACCTCCTTATAGAACTCCCCCAACCCCTCTTCTCCCTCTCTCTCTCTCTCACACACACACACACAATTACTGGTTTAGAGTGACCTCTGGTGGTATCTCTCCACCACACACACCAATACATCGTTACACACACATTATATATATATATATATATATATATATATATATATATATATACTGAGAATTTGAGACTGACTCTCTCCCTCTCTCTTCACACCCACACCCACACGAAACAGTGTACACACACACACACACACACAACGCCTCACCCCCACCCCACCCCTCTTCCTCAACATCACCAAACACACAAATTCACAATTTCACTCGCCCCACCCCCCTCCCCCGACCACTCCTAACTTCTCTAATTTAACCCCCCCCCCCCCTCACCTTCAATGTATCCCTCCTCCCTTCCCACCTCCCTCCACACACACACACACACTTCGCACCCCACCCCCAACCCACACACTCTCCTGATGCATGGTTGTTAAAAGACGGTACAAGTACTAGTTGTAGTACGATGGGGATCTCTGTCTGACAAGACTTGCAGACCACAAGCCTTGTTTTCTTGTCTGCTCCCTGTAGGACGCTGCATGCATGCGGCAGGCTTCCTGGGATTCTCTCTGGTCTGCAGGTGTATGTCTGTTTCGGTCTGTCTGTCTGTCTGTCTGTCTCTCTCTCTCTCTCCCCTGTTCCTATCTCTCTCTCTCTCTCTTGTTATAGATCTCCAAATACTACTACCACACCACACCTTTCTCTCCTCCCTCGTCTCTATCCAGATCAAGCCCCCCATCCCACCCCCACCCCTACCTCTCTCTAATCTCCTCCCTCACCCACTACATCTCTCTCTCTCTCTCTCTCTCTCTTTCTTTATCCCGTCCCATCACTTCTCCCTCACTCTCTCACGTTCCTTCTCTGTCCGTCTGTCCGCCTTATCTCCTGTGATTACGACATGCCTCCCCCCCCACACACACATCCCCGCCCCTTCTCTCTCTCTCTCTCTCTCTCTACTGATCTCCATGTTAGCCCCATTCGGGTTTAACGTCGTCAACAACCACCTCGGGTGATAATGGCCAACTGGGATAACCACCCCGGGTGAGGTGCCCATCCATCCATCCATCCACCCCCTGCCTGCCTGCCAACCTGCCTTTCTCTCTGTCTCTCTCTCTCTCCCTCTCCCCATCCCCTCCTTATCCCTCTTCCCTCTCTATATCAGTATCCCTGCCTCATTATTTTACCATTTACATTAAGAGTCTCTTCCACCTCACCCACAGGTCTCTGTCCTCTACAACTCCATATCCCCCATTCCTTCCCCCGTATTTCCCTCTCTCTCTCTCTCTCACACACACACACACACACACGCATACACACACGCACGTACACACGCTTACACACAGAGAGTAACTGTTTGTTGTGTAAGGAGCAAACTTGCACAACGTGGCAGCAGCGGCAGTGGGATGGAAGACAGCACCGTGGTTGCTGGCATTGTTCGCTTAGACTGAAGACACGTGGCTCGTTAGGACCCATGGGCGAACATGTGTGGGGGAGGGGTGGGGGACGGAGGAAGGGGTGTGTGTGTGTGTGTGTGTGTGTGTGTGTGTGTGTGTGTGTGTGTGTGTGTGTGTGTGTGTGTGTGTTATCATTATGTCATGTGTATTATGCGCTGCACACATGTACACAATATAATCATACACAAAGACATGCACACATACGCACGTACCTGTACACAAACACATTCTTTTCAACAAGCAAACAAAAAAACAACAACAAAAAACAAACAAAAAACTACTTCTCGTTCTACCCAACTGAGGTATCATACACCTGCTCTCAGTAAATAACCAGGAATATTATACCCAACAATAAAATGTGTCCTAATGGTTTGTAATACCTGATATTGCATGCCTCAGGTAGTTTTTTTTACAGACGTCTACAGCCTGCTCACTACCAATGTCTGAGGCCTTTTACATACCACTCTCCAGCTGACCTGCTGTGGAACTGAGAGGTATTCTTTCTGCGAAGGAGACTCCGAGACAGCCGTGAAAAAGACAAATGCAATAAGGAAGCAAAAAGCAAAAGAAAAAAGGAAAGAAAGAAATAAAAAAATAAAAGATAAAAAACGACAGAATTTTTGAAAGAAAAGAAATTGAAGAGAGAAAAAAAAAACAACTAAGCAAAAAAGTTCTGAAAGCAAGGAATAAAGAAAAATATCTCTAAAGGCAAAAAAGGTACTTTGTCACTAACTTGACAGGGGAGTTATATACCTCTAAAGGCAAAAAAAGGTACTTTGCCACGGACTTGACAGGGGAGTTTAATATATTTCATTGATAAAGGATGAAAGGAGGCAAGTGGAAGAATGGGCAGGGAGGGAGAGGGGTGGGGGTGTATAAGTTCACAAATAAATGAACAGCAAACAAAGAAATGAAGAAGAAGAAGAAGAAAAAAAAAAAGAAATTTCAAATGGACATCAAAACATGTATGACTGTATCTCAAAATTCCTTTGTCTGAAATTAACTGAGGATGAACAACCCATAATATCAAGTACCCTGTTATTCCCAACAGAAATGTCAACATTTCCCGACAAACATCAAGGGAGCCTTTCCTACCATCACCCCCACTCAACCCCAGAGAATGAATAATAATTTAGCACATTCACACACTAATAAAACTGAGCATTCAAAAATATTTCAACTTAAAAATTCACTGAACTGTATCATGAGAACATAAATTACTTGTATTAAAAGCACACTTTTAACTGAAGTAAACGCATAATGTAGGCACTTGAGGCAAATACGACTGAACTGCCCTTTCACACACATCTGGAGAAGTAAGCAGGTCAATGACTTTCAAACAAACATATTCCTGGAATCAAGGGACTCTCTGATCTCAGAACCACAGCTGAGATTTCTGTCTTCCATCCACAAAAAAATAAAATAAAAAAATAAAAAAATAAAAAGAACTTCACCAGGAAAATGTGCCAATCCCTCTCCCATTCCACCAACACCACCACCTCCTCCCTTCCCACTCTGCCACCCACACAACTACTCTGTACAAAAAAGCAACAGAGCCACCACCACTATTCCCCTGCAAGATCTGAATTCTTCCAAAGTTCCAGAGAGTTTTTCCAGGGGGTTAAAACATACAGCTAACAAGGCCCAGCAACTTGGCTGGACAGGTAAGGTAGGTGGGTGATGGGGGAGGAATACTGGGAAGGGAGGGCAGGGATGTGCAAGTGAGTGTGGAGGGGTGGGGTAGAGGGGTGGGATGGGTGGGGGGAAGGTAGGTGGTGGCGGGGGAGGTGGGGGGGGGGGGGGAATAATGGCTTAATTAGCTTTGATAGGTAACCAACCAACCAACCTTCCTATAAGTATTCTTTGCCTCCCCAACAAAAAAAAAAAAAAACTGTAACCACACACACACACACACACACACACACATGTGTATACACACACACACACACACACACATATACACATACCCCTACCCATCCACACCCACACTCACATAAAAAACACACACACACACACACAAACCCATCCACCCCTCACCACCCATCCCTTCTTCCCACTCCCTTCTCCTTCCCCCCCTGTGTCATCAAGGGCTTTCTGCTGCTGCTGCTGCTGCTGCTGCTGCTATGTGAACCGAAGAAAGTCAGTCTAGTCTGTCAGGGTTTTCGACCTCCACCCGTTCTCACCCCTTTCCCTAACTTCCCATTTGCAACCACCACCACTACCACCATCACCACCATCAGCATCCTCCAAATCCACTCCCTCTTCCAACAACAACTGTTGCCACACACAGGCATACAAATGCTTACACACACACACACACACACACACACACACACACACCATGCACACGCACACACACACACACTTCCACACACACACACACACACACACACACACACACACACCACAGTTGACGCACACAAATCTTTCTTCCAGTGCAACCAGTGCATGAATTATCTGATACCATGAACTGATGAAGAGAGAGACAGAAAGAGACAGACACACGGAGACAGGCAAGGGCAGAGACAGAGAGAGACAGAGAGAGACCTATGAGTCAGCCACACAAAGTCATT
Organism: Babylonia areolata; assembly: GCF_041734735.1. Classification (NCBI taxonomy): domain Eukaryota; kingdom Metazoa; phylum Mollusca; class Gastropoda; order Neogastropoda; family Buccinidae; genus Babylonia; species Babylonia areolata. The sequence continues at coordinate 13,432,974 of NC_134892.1, read as the reverse complement.
GCATAAGTTACTGGCAATCAAACTGCGCATAAAACTGCATGGACAAGCAAATTTTATTTTTAACTCTCTCCCTCCCTCTCTCCCTCACATACACACATTCACACACACACACACACACACACACAACGAGCGAGAGAGAGAGGAAGGAAGAGAGAGAGAGAGAGAGACGGCAACCAGGAAAGAGAGAAAGGGGTAAAAACTGCAACAGGGCAAAGTGAAAAAACCCAGAAGTTTTGTGGGTTTTTTGACAGCAACATCAACGCCTGCCACACTGAAATATGGTCACACCATACACGAACACTGATCAGGTTTGTGCCTTAAGCTGAAGAACACCAAAACAACAAAAACAACAACAACATATCCAACATTTTTTAAACAATCCCCTCTTTTTCTGGATCCACAATTAAAGTTATTCCTTCTTCTTCTTTTTTTTTTTTGGGGGGGGGGGGGGGAGATATTGATAATGTAAGCAAATTTCATTATCATTCAACACAAACCCGAATAAATATGAAATACTGTTTTTCTTTGTTTCAATTTTGTCTCTCATATTAGGTTTACATTTCCCCCTCCCCAATAAGGACACTCAGATTAAGCAGAGTTAAACAATCAAAAAGCAGATTTGGGGGCAATCTCATCTTTCAACATGGACCCATGTTCAGGTCTTAACTGCCTGAATCAAACTGATACGTTGTGGTTCAATTCTTCAAAAATTGGAGAACACCACTCTGTCTTTGGGGTTCCCTTTTCTGTCAGCACTTCAGACTACAAGAAATATAGCTGAAGCGTACGCCAACCGTGATGTGTATTCTGGGGACCTGACTACTGGCATTAAAATTTACCCTGCTTTTCACTCTTGGACAACCTCTTGGACACCCTTGGACAACCTCTGTGATCTATAAACAAGCACAACATTTACAAATCACAGAAAATTTACAAAATTTACAAGTTGTTGGGGAGCATACTTTCTGCATCTGTGTGCATGCACGCGCACATGCACACACGGTCTCTCTCTCTCTCTCTCTCTCACAAACACACACTCTTTCTCTCTCTCTTCATACAAACACACCTGAATCTTCTTTCCCCCACCCCAACCCCCCAACCCACCTTTTTTTATTTTTTTATTATAAATAATGAGAGGGATGAAATACCAGAAAGGTTACGTTTCTCTTGGCTCTCTCTCTCTTTCCTCCCAATGCCTTGCAAGCTGTCCAAGAAAAATCACAAAGAAAAAGGTGAGAGACAGACAAGACAAGACAGGCAGACCGAAAGAAAGAGAGTCAAAAACATTAAAAAAATTTAAAAAAATAAAAAGTTTCAGAGAAAGTGAGAGAGGAGACACTGAAGAACATTGGGTAATGAGGAAGGAGAGGGAAGGGTAGAGGAGGTGGCAGTATGGGAGCGGAGCTAACGATTTCCTGGATACCCTTTTTTTATTTTCTTTTTCTTTTTGTATTCCCTCTTTCTTTCTCATTATGCACATTCTCATCATATTTTCTCCATGTCCAAGTTCTTGGCATGTTTGCATGAGAGGTGCGAATGGCTTTGATCTGTGTGTGTGAGAGTGAGAGAGAGAGAGAGAGAGTGCACATTTGTGCATGTCTGTGTGTGTGTGTGTGTTTGCACATGCACATATATGCACCTGTTTGTGTGTCTATTTTTTATTTTCTCCTAACTCTGTCATTAGTTCCTACACAGACACACACACACGCACTCTCTCTCTCAGATGCACAGGTGCAAACACAAAATGACTTTTACCATTCACACCCATGTGCAAGCATGCAAACGCACACACACACACACACACACACAGACGCGCATACTCACGCATACATACACACACTCTCCCAGACACACTGTCCCACACACACATATCTTCCCCTACTTCCCCGCTTTTTCCCCCCATCTAATATCAAACTGGAAAGACATCATATTCAAGACTACTTCTACTACTACTACACATACACATACAAAAAATCTACACACACAAACACACACACACACACACTACACACATACCACGCAACACCTCTGCCCACTTCTCCCCTCCACTACATATGACATACAAACAAAACCATATTAATCGAAAGTGACGTAATCCCCACCATCTTATCGAAAGTGACGTAATCCCCACCATCTTATCTATTACATCAGGGATAATCACCTAAAACAGAAAACAGAACCTTCAACAGACAGAATGCTACTGTCAGCCCCTCCCAACACCTCTTCCCCAAATGCCGAATGACTTGAAAGTTAGGGAACACCCTTCCTACCCTCTCCTCCTCTCTCAAAATACCATGGACACATTTGGGAGGGGGGGAGGAGGGGGTGGGAAGGATAGAATTCCTCCTCAAACCCTCATCTCACCTCTCTCTCTCCTCAAATGCCCAGTAATATGTGCATGGGAATTTGTCAGGGGGCAAGCCCAGCTTACTGCCTGAGTCACACAGTCCAGACAGCTAACAAGGCGTGAGCAACAATAAATCAATAACTACTCGCGGGCTCAACAAGAAATCAATGCCTCAACTACCATCAGAACCCTTCCCTCCTTTCTCTTTAATGCATGTGTTCTTTAGGACAGGTCATCGCCCGTGATGACAGCATGTCAGGAACAGCTGGAAACGGGGGTGACCAGGTAGCAAACAATGGAACACCTTTGCCGAGCCAGTGTGAGCCGAGTCTTGATGGCAGTTAGATACGCATGATATCACCGAATGATTCATATTGAAGAGAAGTGATTTCTTTGATTGCGACACTCTATGTGTGTGTGTGTGTGTGTGTGAAAGCATGAGTGTGTGTGAGTGTGTCACACACAGGTGTGTCAGCAAGAGCATGTCTTCATAAAACCTTTAAAACAATAAAAGTTTTATGATGTGACGGAACCTTTTAAAGAGCATGTTGCGGTAGAGAATGTAGTGTGAGGGAGCATGTGTGTGCGCATGTGTGTGCAATGTGTGTGAGTGTGTGTGTGTGTGTGTGTGTGTGTGTATCTGTGTGTGTGTGTGTGTGTGTGTGCGTATGTGTGTGTGTGTGTGTAAAAAAACAAGAATGTCATTCTGTGTGTGTGTGTGCATAGTGCACTTTGAGAGTGTGTGTGTGTGTTTGTGTATGTATGTGTCACTCTGTGTGTGTGAACAAGCAAGTGAGTGAATGTGTGTGTGTGTGTGTGTAAGTGTGTGTGTGTTTCTGTGGGCATGGTGTGTGTGTGTGTGTGTGTGTGTGTGTGTGTGTGTGTGTGTGTGTGTGTGTGTGTGTGTGTGCGCCCGTGTGTGAGTGTGTGCCCATGTATATGCGTGTATATCATATGCATACACACTCAGCATGTGCACTGTGTGTGCCAGTGTGTGTGCGTGCAGTGCATGCATGCGATATCTGTTTGCCGAGTCTCCCGGTCTGTTTATCTATCTCTTCCACTGTGCGGGGAGTGTTGCTATTACTGACATCACTTTCCAGAAAGAGCCAGGTCACTATGACACAACAACTAAAAATGCAACACCAGTCAGGAACGTGCCAAGTTTTACAGACAGATCAAACTCACTGGAGAATGTGCAAGAAATAAATCCCCATATTTTGTCCTTTAACACAAACAAAAAAGCGGTCACACACAGTACACACATTGTATGTGTACCAATAAAAGCAGGCTGGTAAAAACTGCTTGTGGATTTTACATCCCTATCTCCATGACTGAATCAGTGTATTCAAACTATAGTATGTATTGTTATGTTCGACCACAAAATGTGCAGTGCATGCATACACACACACACACACACACAAACACTTACAGAGTCTTTCAGAGTTATTCTGCAAGACTCTGTAAGTGTGTGTGTGTGTGTGTGTGTGTGTGTGTGTGTGTGTGTGTGTGTGTGTTAGTGTGTGCGCGCAATCATATCCCCCCCCCAACCCTCCCACACACACAGTGACACATACAGTGACACACAGAGACATATAGTCACACACACACACACACACACACACACAAACACACTATAACTCTGCAAGACGGAAAATTGTTTTCCAGGCAGTGCTTTCGAATCAAAAGAAACATTTTGCAATTCCATGGTTATTTTCCATCTTTTACCTCTATGCCAGTCAAAAAATGAAAATGCTTTGTTTTCAAATCTTTGTTCCTTGTTCCAACACTTGTTTTACTGTGCTGTTTTCAGAGTCTGTTACTGTTGTTGGTGCCGTCAGAGATGGATTTCCTGATGATGTTTCCCAAAGACAATGTTTGCCATTCTCCATTCTGCCACATTTCCCCACTCTACAATAATAGCTGATTATATTTTTCTTCACTTTTGTCTCTTTACCTATTTGTTTCCTAAGAAAGCTCTTCATAGAACCAACGCTATGTTTTGTACAAAGAGACCATGGAAAAAAAATAACACAGAAAACAAAGTTTCATTTGCAAACACGACTATTACACACACAATAAATCAGGTGTTCAGAGATGCCTATTTGTGTACTGCACACATACATCTTTCAATGGATTTGGTACAGTGCAGCATTTTGAAAACATGTGAGAGCACTGCTCAGTAAATGACCTGATATCTATTTTTCTTTGAACATGTTACTGCTGATAAACACAAGAAGAAACTTGCCAATTGAATATTTCAACCCCTAAGCAAATCCATTCTAATATCTGACCAAATATTTTGTATTTTACCACTGGGAAGTGAAAGAATTCATCAATACTAGTACAGTAAATAATACAGTTACTCCCTAAGTCTTTTTCACTCTTCGATAAAAAAAAACACTGTCAGAGCATCAAATTTTTATTTTTCAAGAGTGTGTGTACATGTATGTACACATCTGCATACATGTGTGTTTCTTGTGTGTGTGCTTGTGTTCTTTCATAGGACTTAAGTAAGACAGGACGCAGTTTCAAACTGCCCTTTTCCCTTCATAAATAATAAATCATATCATTACTGTTTTTGTTCTCCTTTCTCTTGCTTGGTGTTTCTTTCTGTTTGTTTCCCCTCTTCCAAGCCGCACACTTTCTGTCGTTTGTTGTTTGTTTTTGTTTTGTGTCTTCCCTCTTGCCAACCGCACACCTTATCTCAAGCTGATGCACATTCACTCCCACCCCCAACACCCCCTCTCTCTCTTTCTCAGTGATTCTGCTCACAAGTCTGTCTGCTTATAACAATACAAACATCCACAGGCAGTACCCTCGTTTTCATTACTGCACCCAGAATAACACTAACCAGGTGGATATGTTCCTGCATGTCTCTCGGGAAGGCAAAAGGCAAAAATCCTCTGGAAGATTCATCCTCTGAACATTCCCTTTGCATCTGAATAACTGGGATAACCGGCCAACAGACACAGGCTGGTAGCCATAACAGAGAGAAAGTCAAAGGCAGGACTGAGAAGACAAACATAAGTGCAGACTGCATAGTCAATAAGACAGGCTCACAGACAGAAAGAGTGAAATCACAGAGAAGCAACAGAGCATGTAATTCAATACCCTATTAATGAAACCTCTTTTTTTCTAGACTTTTTTTTTCCTCTTTCATACATTTGTTTTTTAAAATCAAAATTAAAATATCTCCTTGTTTTATGTAATTGTGTGTTTTTCAGTGTCTTGTTTGTTCCTCAAACATTTCAATTTTCAATGATATTTTGTAACCATTTGTCACAATCCATTAAAAAATAAAGGATTAACAAAATAAGATGATCTAAAACAGTGAACACACAACTGAACAAGTACTTCGGACACTGAATAATCGAAATCAAATCCACAGATGAACATATGTATGCTGGTGTTTCATCAAATTACCTTCTGAAGACAGGTCTGGGGCCACTATCTATATTAGGTGACGTAATGATATTCGAAGTAAAATAGTTATAGTACAGAAGAACAAAAGCAGCTGGTATAGATCTTTAAAGATTAAAAGGAAAGACCATCTGTCCATCTTCTAAAGGCAACAAGTTCTCACTGCCCCACCCCCACTTGCCCTCACTGTAAACAGTGCTGGTTTTGTAAACTTTCAACATTTCTGTTCCACTTGTACCTTCCTGTGTGTGTGTGTGTGTGTGTGTGTGTGTGTGTGTGTGTGTGTAAGTAGGTGTGTGTGTGTGTGTGTGTGTGCACGTATGTGTGCGTGCGCGTGCACGCGCGCGCATGTGCACGTGTGTGTGTGTATCTATGTATGTTTTTGTCTGTCCTCATCAGGAAAATTGCACCCTCCCAAAATGAAAAGAAAAAAAGAATTAAAAAAAAAAGAAAGAAATCTGCATCCTTACAAAATTTCAGTCAAACACATACAAACAGTGGAACAGTTTTCATCACCCCCTGTTTCACAAACAAGTTTTAACCACAGACTGGGGACAGACACAAGTCTCTCTCTATCCCCTCCTCTGACTCTCTCCCACCACCAACAAACACCTGTTAATGCATCTCAATCGACAAACTGAAGCAGAATCAGATCATTTACATCTCAAGCTTTCTCACCAGTAACCTAAAACTACCTATAGATCCACTCAAGGTTTAAGTTCCACGCTACCTGTTGAATCATACCGCCTTCATTTCACATGGAGTTACTATGTGAACTGACACCACCACCACCACCATCACAATCACACTGTGTTCCTACCTTTGCTTTCTCAGCATGTCAATCAGGGTTGCACAGGTAGGCCAGTATGCTCGTGAGTAGCATACCTGGCTTACCACCTTCACTACAAGCGCATCACTCAAGCCACCCAGCACTGATTCAACTGCTTCTTTTATGTACCTGAAACATACCACACAAGATCTGCAACGTATAAATATATATATATATATATATATGTGTGTGTGTGTGTGTGTGTGTGTGTGTGTGTGTGTGTTCATGTTCAGTTTTACACTGTCCAAATGTTAAATAACTATGTGTTCATCAATTCTACAAAACTGCATAGGTTTTCAATTGAATTCTGTCTGAAGTGAATGACTTTTTTTCTCTTTTTTTTTTTTTTTTTTTTTAACCATTTGTAACTACCTGTGCATTTTACAAAGTAATTGAATGGCCTAAGAAAAACATTTATTATGAGCATTTGATTTAAACACACACCTGTACATTTTACAAAGTAGTCCAGTGAGACATTTTTCATTCTATTTCTGCTGCAACCACTTCCCTCACTTTCTATTTACAGTTAAAAAGATTGATTCTCATATTCCTTGATCAGTTGATGAAAACATGTGACACAGAATTTGTTTAAAACAAAAAAACAGTGAACATAAAAACTAAAGTGTAAATGATTCTTGTAAAAGAAAAAGAAAACTGCAAAGAAAGACCAAAAGGGTAAGTGTCCCCACCTCTGTGTGTGTGTGTGTGTGTGTGTGTGTGTGTGTGTGTGCGCGCGCGTGCGCGCATGTGCATGTGTGCGTATGTGCGTGTGTGTGTGTGTGTGTGTTCAATTTCATTTTATGTCTAAAGCGATATTAGACATGAAAAAAAAAGGGGGGGGGGGGGGGGGGGGGAGAGAAAAAAGGGAAGGGAAGGGAAAGGGATGAAAAGAATATTCACAACATTATCTTAACAACAATCTAAGAGAATAACTTTCCAACTCTAAAACATATACTTATAGGCGTAAAAAATATCTATAAAAAAAAAGAATAAAAATATATAAATAATAAAAACATTCAAAGGTTATAACAACTATCCAACTGGACTATTTTACAAAAAAAATTTTTTTTTTATAAATCAGAAAGTGATAAGTCCAGATTTCTTGACCCCCACCCTCCTTAAAAAAAAGGGGGGGGGGGAGAAAATTTTAAAAAAGGAAAAAGTTATAACAACAATCCAATTGGACTATTTTGTATTTCACAGTGATTTGAGAAGAAAAAAATCGAACAATAAAAGTGAAGGGTCCAAGATTTCTTTCATTGGGAAAGATGTTAGTATAGGCATATGACATTTTAGCATATATTGCAAGTAAATATATGATCATGTATTGTAGAATTACCACTTATACAGGAAACACTTTATATTTTGTCTTGAAACAGTTCAGTTTCCATCTACAGATCAATGACACAATCAATCTGCCTTTTATTGTGTTGTTCATGGTTGTGTGTGTGTGTGTGTGTGTATGCACGTGTTCATGCTCACGTATGCAAGCCTTCATGTTTGTGTGTGTGTCTGTGTGTGTATTTCTGAGCACCCATGCATCCAGGCACATGCATGTGTAGGACTGGGGTTTGTGCTGGGGCTGCTACTATATCTTTGTTCATAAAGCAAACTTTTTAAGAGAGAATAATTAAGCAGTCAGTTATAAAGTTATTGATTTGACCACTGTTAATTCACTAACAGCAGGAGATTCAAACAACAGACAAGATGGTAACTGAGTGATTCTGAGCTGTGTACCTTATACATTCATTTAACAGAGAGAGGGATGGATAAAGAATCTATACAAGAGTGAGTGAAACAGCAAGAGATTCAAACAACAGAGGTGGTAATGGTGTGATTCTGAGCTGTATACCTTGTATATTCATTTACAGAGAGAGGGGGATGGAAAAAGATAGATACAAGAGTGAGTGAATATTATGTGTAGGACTAAGATCATATCATACACTGCATCTTCTGAGTCCATCACAATGATGATGGCACACAATTGCAGTGGTGTACAGTGCATCATAAAATTTCGTCTCCTAATCAGTTATACCGTGCTACTGGTTTGAATCTAATGACTGTTCTTTTTTTTATGTAGATCTAACGATTCAATCGGTTTCAAGGTTTTGACTCCTTTTATTAGTTTTAACTCCTTTTATGGTCTTTCCGGACCGAAAAGAAATTTAATGCATGCGCTGATTCTTAACATAAGCGTTTTCTTCTCCAACAACAATTTACAAGTCAACTGCAACAGTGTTCGCCGATTCATTTCTTATCTCCTCTGGATAATACTGCACACTAACCGCGTGTGCATACGCATGCGTTTGACCGAAGCATCCTCGTCTGCAACTTACTCTAGAAATCAGTCAACAATGATTCACTGTCTGGCATTACCACAATATAAAAAAAATAAAAAAATCGAAGATACATTAGCAGCAACCTGCCGGCAAGCGCCATTTAAACGCTACAGCACACATCGTACAAACAAAACAACAATTTCTTACGTGTTGTGCGGAAGTTGATCATTCAGGATCAGATATTTGCCTGTTGTGTGCGCTTCTTTGCTTTCAGACGATCAAGCGCCGCCATTGTTAAAAGCGCATGCGTAGTTTGCATTTGATTCAACAGTCCAAAAATAGCAAAAGCATCGCATCGATGATGAGGAGCAAGGGAGTCAAAATTCTTTCGGATATATGCACGGAAGCTTCGGCGTTATACTTGAGTCTCGAAAGCTCCAAGAAAATAAGAAATGAATCACGTCGCTTTTAACTGTTGACTTTGCACGTTCACTGTCAGTGGTCCACGACTTTGTCTACAGCGTCAAGTTGTTTTGGGGTTTTTTAACCAAAATTTTAAATTACTTTTTAAGATTAGCTTTTCGTAGATTTTCACAGATTTTCAAAACACATATCAGTTCAAAATATTCAGTGGCAAAACAATTCCTCATCACTTCCAAGTAAAATCAACTAATTAGGAGTTAGAATTGATGCTGATAATGTTGATGTTTGTTGTTGTTGTTTTTGTTTTTTCCTCCGTTTACTGAATCAGATTCTCGAGCGTTTTTCCGTCAATAATCAAGTTTGCTCTGCTAAACAAAATAAAGGTAGGGCTTATATATATCTATACATAGATTTGTAAATGTATCGATATATATATGTGTGTGTGTGTGTGTGTGTGTGTGTGTGTGTGTGTGTGTGTGTGTGTGTGTGTGTGTGCCGCCACGGTGTGTGAGAGAGAGAGAGAGAGACTCGGAGAGAGAGAGAGTGCATGGGGGGCTAGGATCGAGGGACAAACAAATAAAAATTCTATTTAAAAAATAAATAATTTTTGTAAAAGGTGTCAGTGTAGTTCAGTTGTTCTAAATGCCATGAAAGGGGGAAATTTTGTGCTTAAAACAGTGAGATGTAAAAGCCCTTCACAACGCGTTAATCTACCACGAAGCTCATCAAGTTTTTATTCCCAAGATTCCCATCGGTCCAGTTTAGCCCGTATTACAATTGTTCATAACTGCGCATCAGCAGCGGCGCCGTGGCGGCGAAGTGGTTAGTATCACATCACCGGCGTAGTAGGGGTTCGATTCCCAGCGTCGGCCGGGGGTGGGGCCCGGTTCAGCCGTTTCCGGGCCCGCGGCGTCGGCTCCTGAGTACAGTATATCCATAACTGAGTGTTATATTATATAAACTTGGAAAGACAGGGACGATACTGGCGAGTATAGTCATCCACTTCACCGCAAGTGTCTGGATCTCTCGGGCCTGGTTCAGTGACACAGGGCCGGATATCATCAAGTTATGACAGGAAGTGTACAGTAAACTTTGTCATGAAGTCCCAAACCTAAATGGGCCTTCAAATAGTAGCATTAGTCGGCATCATCATCTTCTTCCTACTCTTTCTTCATCATCAATTTTTTTTTTTTTAAATCAAAAAGTCCGGCCAAATCATGTGGTCTTTTATACCCTGCTCTCATGGTGACCTCAGTTTCGATACCCTTCCACTTCTGCGCTTGGCCGGGTGATCTTAACAAGGTCTTCAGTGTCTGTAGATTCATGGGGGGCTGTTACTGGTGCGGAGGGACGTGGTGGCGGTAACTGATCTAAAAATAGCGGTATCCACTGAGTCCGATCGAGTCTGTGTGGGAATCGCTCACTCAAAAGTCAGCCTGGCTCTGCGACGAAGCCATTTTTGTCGTCAGTATGGGTTTAGTTGGTGGTGTCCTAAATACGCTAAATCAGAACAGGCACTCCTGAACGCCATCGACTAAGTGACTCAGTCAGCAGCAGTGCAGGGTATCCTCTGGCGTGTGGCCTCCAGACGACATGGTTCCCTGTGGACAGCCGGCGCTGAGACTGCGACAGACGAACCCAGGTGTGGCTGTGTATAGAGGGTTTGGTGGGGCCGAGGGGGTTGGGGGGAGGGGGGTGCGGGGGGGGGGGAGGGAGTGCAAGAATGAGCGGTGTAGGTAGTGATGCCACTGAAACGGTGCAGATGATGGGGCTGCAGAGAAAGAAAAAAAAGAAAGAAAAAAGTTACCGCGCTGACTGTGACTTACTATAGTAGAAAGAATTGAAAAGAAAGAATGGAAAAGTGAAATTTCTTTGTCGACTATAACCAACAAATGTGAAGTATTTATATTCTGTACAATGATACGGACCGTGCTCGAACCTTTAATCAATTCCTTTAATTGTTGTCATAAACAGCATAAGTCAAGCTGCGAGCATACAACAGCTATCGTCCGAATTCTCCCATATGGACGACACTGATGCCGCCGCGGCAACCGAGCTCATAAGAGCTGGAATATGTGAGATAATAACATAAATTTAAGGTAACAGGGCATCAAGTTAATATCCCCCACAGACAGTACAAGTGGCTGCTTACATGTTAATTTTGAACCTTCCTAATGGCACATAGATATCCCCCGAAGACCGTTGCATTGTATCCGGGCACCCGAAGATGTTGTTGTGAGTGTCTTGCTTTCACGGAAACATGAAGTACAAATGAATGCAGGAAATGCAATGCAATACAATTAATACAATACAATACAACATGATAAAAACGTCCCAGTCGGACCATCTGAAGGATTACGTGCATGCCGGCACTAATCCGGCTCTGTAACATTTATTCCTTCTCAGATTATCTATTTCAGGACACATTTCAGGTAAGTTAAATATGTCAGTAGCGACGTTTTATGGACTCGAACACAAAGATTGAACAACAAACTGCACAATGGTGTCATCAGTATTGACTGTATCTGAATCAGTTCAATCCGGCGATTTCAAATGAACTAAACCTAGTTGCCATCAGTGTATAAGCACCAAAATATTACCCACGATGACATCGCTTACAAATTTTAGGTGTGCCAGTGTGCAGTGTCTGTGCCCCAGCCAGAGCCTCGGAGAGCGCACGTGCATGTGCGTGCCTGTCTGCCACTCTAAACCAAGAGAGAGAGAGAGGAAGTCGGATTCGGACAATTTGTCCAAATATAGGCCATTGCCAGTGCCCCGGCCCTCACGAAAGGGTGCAAAAGCATGATCATTTATAATAATGATAATGATAATAAAGATAATCATTCAATATTATTATTAGTATACACAATCATGACATCAATAAACAAATTTGTTTCCACTGACACACACGGCACACACACACACACACACACACACACACACACAAGCGCGCGCGCGCACACACACGGCGCACACACACACACACACACACACACACACAGATAGATAGATATATATGATTTTTTTGCCTCCTTTGTTTTTGTGTCCCCCCCCTCCCCCCCCTTACATTCATGCTTGAATGCTTATTGGTTAAGGGGAAACAATAGCCGAATCAACAAGTGAGTATATTCATGGATAGTCTTTCTTGCGTGTTCTCTCGGGTGATTTCAGTTTCACATGAATTATCGTGATAACACCACAGACTTCACAATAAAAAGTTAGGGACCACTTCACAAAAGTATATGCAAAAAATATTTTTTGATAAGAAATCGACAGATGATATGAATTATGGAAACTGTTCATGGACAATCACTGAACATACAAACGGCGGCTGTTTCACTGACGTGCACTGCAACACTGAACAGCTTTTTGAAAATACGTTTCAGGAAAATCGATGTTTCATCCACATACTTAGGAGTTATTCAGCGGTTTATAAACGAAAGCTGTCCGGGGACTATCACTGTGAGAATATTGCAAGAAAGCACCTCTGTTTAAAAATTTAAAAAATGGGTGGCGCTGTAGTGTAGTGACGCGCTCTCCCTGGGGAGAGCAGCCCGAATTTCACACAGAGAAATCTGTTGTGATAAAAAGAAATACAAAAACATATACACATTTTCCTAGTACAACCGGCCGTGGTGCCGGGGCTTCTGTTTGCCGAAAATTCACTGGGTGAGCGTCGCCGTTTCACAATGCCGCCCCCACTCTCAGTTTCAGTTTAGTTCAGTTGTCAAGGACTGAGGTCTCACAGCGTTCGGACAAATCCATATACGCTACACCACAGATGCCTGACCAGCAGCCACTGGCATGCACGCCCGGCATCCCAACTGGACGCGCTTAGTCAGGCCTTGGGCCGGGACTCAGCCTGTGAAAAAAGGGGATACACTGATAAACAAACACCAGATAAGTCATCAAATTGATGAATTAAAACAATTAAAGTAACTAAGTAAATAAATCTAAACATAAATGAAATGCAATAAAAGTAACTGAATAAGCAAATAGATGAAGAAATAAAATGAAATGTTATCATAAAATCACTGAATAAATTAACAAGCAAATAAATGTAAAGTAAACACACACTGGACACCGCGTACACTGCATGCACGCGGGCGCGCGCCGCACACACACACACTGACACACACACACCGACACACCCCGACACACACACCCACACACACACACACACACACACACACACACACACACACACACTGACATGCACACTGACAAACGTGCTACGGCAAAAGCAGTGCCGCCCCGGGCAAGAACTGAAACTTTTAGTGCAAGTTCCCTGGCAGCAGGTGGCCCTGAAGTTTTTTTTACTTAAACATCATAGATGTTGATGTTCTTGTTTTCTTTTAAATAACAGATTAATCGACGGAATACTTAGCATATTGTTCTCGACCGGCGCTGACTGCCCAAAGATCTAACCGGCTGTCGTCGATGGTCCAAGTTCACCGTGGCAGAGTCTGAAACTGAACGGCTAAATTGGGTCAGTGTTTGTCCGGTCACGGTCCTCCGGCCTCCGTCTGTGTGTGTGTGTGTGTGTGTGTGTGTGTGTGTGTGTGTGTGTGTGTGTGCGCGCGCGTGTATCAGTGTGTGCCATGTGTGTGTATGCCGGTGTGTGTGCCCGGTGTGTGTGTGTGTGTATGTGTGTGCCGTGTGTGTGTGTGTGTGTGTGTGTGTGTGTGTGTGTGTGTGTGTGTGTGTCACAGTGTGCCGTGTGTGTGTGTGTGTGTGTGTGTGTGTGTGTGTGACAGTGTGTGTGTGTGTGTGTGTGTGTCACAGTGTGTGTCAGTGCCACGGTGCCACGGTGCCAGTGTGTCAGTGTGCGTCCGAGTGTGTGTGTCACGGCCGGTTTGTGTGTCAGTCACGGCGGTGTGTGTGTGTGTGTGTGTGTGTGTGTGTGTGTGTGTGTGTGTGTGTGTGTCAGCGGCCGGGCTCAGTGCGTGTCTGCCGCCCGGGCGCCACTGACCGCCGTGTCCGGCAGTGCCGCCGCGGCGGGTGTCCGTGTGCCAGTGTTTGAGTCGGCCGGACTGGGGACCGCCACGGTCGACGGTTTTGAGTTGCCTTGCTTTTGCAATTTCATGAATGCAAAACATATCATTTCATATCATGTAGTACTGTCTCGAGTCATGCTATATCTTCATGTTGCCCACAAACCAATTTTCCTTGTCAGTTTTTATCAGTCAAGTTTTCAGCTTACTGAGAAATTTTACTATGGACACTGACTGATTAAACCGATATTGATCGATTGATTGATTTGATTGATTGGTTGATTGATTGATTGATGTAAAAACCCAACACCAATTTGAGTGCTGTGTTATTACACAGCTGAACTTTCAGATGCCGATGAGATTTGTTTCAGGTTCCATTGATCGAGGGTCCCGGCGGAGGTGGGCCATGGGGGTCGATCACATTATAAAGGAGACTATCTCACTCAATCTGTTTGTTTGGTCTTTACATCTGTCCGTCCATCTGTTCTATTAAATAGTTTGCTCCTTCTGCCAGCCACCTATACGACTTCGCATGAAAGTCTCACTGAGTCGGTCTGTGGCTTTTAACTTGATTTTAACTGCTTTCATATGTTTTAGAATTGTCTAATCGTTTAGTTATTCGTGCGCCCATCAATAAAAATGTTTTGTTCATTTATCTGTTTTTTCATTTGTTCGCTCGTTTGTCAGTTCATTCGTTCGTTCGTCAGTTCATTTCTCACAAGGTGTTTGCTGTGTCAATAACAAACACGAACGCAGTTAATGCACATGCAATGGCATATAAACACAAGTCGAAATGGAAAGTTAAAATTGAAAGTTGAGAAACACGTCTGTTGGTAAAAGGCAAGTTACATTGTTAAAAATTTCATTGCTGCTTGATGTAGAATATCTCATTCTTATGTTCTTTCACACTCGTAAATGAAGTGTCATACTTTTATCGCGGAAAACAGGAAATCTATTTTTGTCCATTCACAGTGTAAGTTTTTAGTTGGTGCTCTTCTATAAAAGTAGTACCTCCCACAAAATAAAGTGCATTATCATGTCGTTGTTGTTGCATTATTTTGCCCTTAAACGTTTTCCCACAAACTTGATTTTCTTTATGATTTGTAATTTTCGTTATACAACAGCGCATGTGTTCTAGATCATCCAATCTGAATAAAGCCGGTGATTTTGCATGAAGCGTATCAATATTACGTGAGTGACGTGTCCAACCACCATCTTTCTTGACACTTGGAAGTATTTACGTCGTCTGATCTTCGGTTTACAGTGGAAGTGCTTGTACTATTTTTGTTATAACACCTTGCAGCTGCAGACAAGCAAAATGGTAAGTGGTGTGCATCTGGCATCAGTCGAATATTCTGTACACATGTAAATCAGCCAAAATGTCCTAGTGCCAGCATGGCACTTTTGGCAGTGTTGTCTGCTAGTCGGTGCATGGACACGACTCGGAGACGACAATTTGAAACATTATGTACACAAGTAAATAAAATAGTATACCCTGAATTCATTACCTCTACCGTGTTTTTCAATTTCTGTTCATTTTTCTTTTGTTACAGGTGCTGCTTGCTGCCGCAGTATGCAATCGCACAGGGAAAGGTAGGTACAAAATGTGCAATCCGAGGTATTTTGTGTTGATGATGATCTGTAAAAATTCGATGTCACTTTGTAAGCAGCACTGTTGTGCCGGTTGAAACTGAAAACGTGACTTTCTCTGTTACGTAGCTAACATTAACATGCTGATGACACTTAACTTGTCACGGTTGGTGTATGCTGACATTTTTGTGTTTCCTGCTCCTTAACTCATTGACGTGGATTCCAGGATCATCAATATGCATCTTGTGCCATCAGATGTGTACACGCAGGGGATTTGTTGACCTGGGACACACTGCCAGGATCCCATTTGTCACTTCCAGAATAAAACCCAGGTCCCTCATATTGAATATCCTGTGCACAAACCACTCAGCTGTCACACATTATTATTATTAATATTAATAATTATTATTAATATTATGAACGATCCCATTTGTCACTTCCAGAATAAAACCCAGGTCCCTCATATTGAATATCCTGTGCACAAACCACTCGGCTGTCACACATTATTATTATTAATATTATTATTAATATTATGAACTCTACAGTTCAAGTTGCTCAGCTTTTGGACTGTTTTGTGAATTTGCTGTAATGCAGATTTTATTCTAAGGGGGTGGGGTGGGGTGGGGAGGTCAATATCCACATTTCTTCCCAAGTACTCTTTCCATTCAGTTTCAAAGACAGAAAAGGTTGTAAATTGGTTCAATAACATTGTAGTATACTTTACATTTCTTCCCCGCTTCAGTGTTGTAAAGAAGGCCAATAATAGAGTGGTGGGGAAGAAATGTAGATGATACATATATTACAATGTCATTAACCAATTTACAACTTTTTCAGTTTTTGAAACAAAATAATACTGGGGAAGAAATGAGGATGTTGCTGAAAAAAGATTTTGAAATGTTCAGGGAAAATCATAGACAACAGACCAAAATTATGGCAAAATCTTAGTTAAAAAATAACTAAGCATTGAGTGTGGGATTTTGATTTTACAGTCAAGATTTGAAATCCTGGCAGCATCCAGTGCTCTAAGACTGTAAGAGTTGATACTTTTTAGACTAAACTACTAAATGGTCAGTTAACCACCTTCACCATGTGTAGAGACAGTACAAGTAGTATACATGTATCCACGCAGTAGATCTAATAAATACAAAAGGACAAGATCATCTCACAATCCATGTCATCATTCAGTAGGTTGTGTAACAGAAATACCCAGTGTGTTTGTGTGAGAGAGAGTGTATGTGTGTGTGGGTGGGTGTGTGAGAGAGAGAGAGAGAGAGAGAGAGAGAGAGAAGCTTGAATCAAAATGAAATTTGTTGATCACAAATGAATGTGTATTTAATATTATCAGGAACCAGTAATTGTCATTTAATATCACAGATGTACATAATTTCAGAAACAAGTGAAAGTGGAACTGAAAGGACAAAGAAATAAGAAAAGCTTGTATTATCATTCCATCAGGTTTTTCACTTGCACACACGATGCTTTTCTCTCATTTGTCCAATATAGTGTTTGTATTGTTTCATTTAATATTTATCCTTAATATTTTATAAAGTATTCTTCTGTCACAACAGATAAATTTTTTCTGTGTGTTGAATTTAAACTACTTTTCCAATCATAATAATCCAGCTTCACCCCTGCTCCTCCAGCCCTCATGTTTGTTTTTTTTCCTCTGGACATTTGCATGTCATATTAATCAGAAATTTGTCACCCATGGTGCACTCACACACACACACACACAGACTTTTTTGTGGGACGAATGAATCCTTCACCAGTTTCTAGAATGTTTCGATTTTTACAGATTTTTTGGGTTTTATTACAAATTCTCTGAAATTGTCCAGCCAAGTGACCTGTGATGAAAACTGAATTTACTCTGCATGATATATTGGTATATGTCAATCATAAAGCTAACTGAACTTGAGTTTGGGAAGTGTGTGTGTTTTCTCTGTGTGTTTGTATTGACTGTTGTTCAGGCTTTTTTTTTCTTCTTCTGTTGTTCTTGCGATTTTTGTCTTGGTGTGTGTGTTGATCACTTGACGGCTCTTTGTCTTACTCTGTTGCAGTACAAACCACCAAACACTGTCACTTTTTTTTCTTCTTTTTTTTTTAGCTGCAGGCTTAGTGTCCCACCAATTGGTGGAGATGACCTGATATTATTCTGTATTATTTTTGCTAAATTTGCTTTTCTGTTTGAGCATTGATGGTGTTTACTCCATTGTACATGTACAAGTTGTATAGTTTGTAGATCTATCTCTAAACCATAGCTGCAGACACTTTCTCACTTTTATGTTCCACTGCAGCCTTGGTGTCCCGCCAGTTCGT
The DNA here is from genome assembly GCF_041734735.1 of Babylonia areolata. Classification (NCBI taxonomy): domain Eukaryota; kingdom Metazoa; phylum Mollusca; class Gastropoda; order Neogastropoda; family Buccinidae; genus Babylonia; species Babylonia areolata. The sequence continues at coordinate 13,414,773 of NC_134892.1, read as the reverse complement.
GGAGATGACACGTTCTCGTATTGAGGGTTTGCTGGCGGCCTTCCCCAAGCTGATGGGCTCGGGCAAACAGCACACATTTGTGGAGACGGAGAGTGTGCGCTACGTGTACCAGCCCCTGGAGAAACTGTTTGTGCTGCTGATCACCACCAAGGCCAGCAACATCCTGGAGGACCTGGAGACACTCCGCCTCTTTGCCAAAGTGGTAGGGGATTTTTTGATGCTTTGTTTCATGAATGCAGGAATGGGGAAAAAAATTATGGAAATATTGAAGAGAGAGAGAGAGAGATGTGTGATTGACACTAGTGATATGGGTGGTTAGACTGAATTTGGTTGGTTGTATGTATTTTGTTTTTAAAATTTAAAACGAATATGCACTCTTAAAGTGTTTGTTATAATTGTTTTTGTATAATTATCAGTGATAATATTATTATCACTATCATTATGATAGATGTAATACTAAATACATGTCTACTATTATTATTATAAATTGAATAAAAGAATTAAAGTTCTGTACTCATGGTGTTTTATGCTTACAGTTTAACTGACAAAGTCTACATCAGTACTTTCCCCTGTTATCTCAGCTTATTTCTATCAGTATTTGCACTAGTTCTGGTAGGTTTTGAGTTATCATTATTTATGTTGGTGACAGAAGGTTACCTTCTTCAGTATTAATTTGTACAAATCGTATTGATAGTGTTAAGATGGTGAATTAATTTTTATTTGATGTAGACATTCTAATGATTTATCATGATTTTACTTCTAGTTCTAGCAATGGGGAAGCATTGTTCTGTCAATGTCATGAATTATTTGTTTACAACTAGTTGGTAATTGCAGTAGATATGATGACAAGCAGTTGTATTGGATAGATTTTAAAAGTCTTTTTTTTTTTTAGATACTGTTTTGTGAAGATTTTTTTTCATTATGTTCATATTTTTCGATTTCTTGTCTTTTGCAGATCCCTGAATATTGTAAAAGCTTTGATGAATCGGAGATTGCAGACCAGGCCTTCTCGCTTATCTTTGCTTTTGATGAAATCGTTGCCCTGGGCTACAGAGAAAATGTCAACTTGGCACAGATTCGCACGTTCACAGAAATGGACTCGCATGAAGAGAAAGTGTTCCAGGCAGTCAGACAGGTATATCTGAAACGAAGCAGAATTCTATTAAGTACTGAAGTACAACCCCCCTTTCAAAATTTTCTCTTTATTTTATTGTATTTTTATAAGTGAGATTGTTATTTCCAGATCTTTTGTTGTTTGAGGGTGGCATGAGGGTTGGGTTTGACATCATAAATAAGAGGTAATGATTCTGTGGTCTGTTTTATTATACTACCAGAATGGGTGGGTTTTTTCCACAGTAAAATCTGAATTTATGTGAAATAATTGATAAAGAGAGTAATGCAGTGTATGAAGTTTGTTTTGTGTTTTTTTTTTCTTGAAGAAAAAAGGCTGTTAGCCTTATGCATCCTACATATAAATGTTTCTCTCTTTACCAAGACGCAAGAAAAAGAGGCTCTGGACCACATGAGGCGGAAAGCCAAGGAAATTCAGCAGCGTAACCGTGAGATGGCCAAAGGTGGCCGCATGCATGGGATTGGGAGTGCAGGAGGGTTTGGTTTCCGTTCTTCAGAAGCCTCCTCTGTCATCGATTCGACACCCATGGAAACACCCAAACCGTCCTACACAAAACCAAGGTGAATGTTGATTATATGTGAAGGTTTTTTGTTTTGTTGGTTGTCTATGTTGTGAGTGCTTCTGTATGTGTTTGTCACTGTGTTTTTGTTTTTTTTAATTTTATTTTTTTAATACTTTTTTTTCTAACATATATATTAAGATAGTTGCACCTTTCTGGTACATATTATTCCATTATTTTATTGTTGTTTATTGTTGTTGTTTTTTTCTAACATAGATGTTAAGACAGTCCTACTTTTCCAGCACATATGATGCCATTATTTTATTTTATTTTTTAAATACTTTTTTTTAACATAGACATTAAGACAGTCCTACCTTTCCAATACACATTATTCTAATTAACGTAACATAGCATCTGCTTAGGGTGTGTCATATGTTTTTGTGTAGAGATGGATTGATCTAGTGTGTTTTGTGAAACTCAGCAGTTCATCTGGATCAATTCGCTGTATGAATATCCATCATTACTATTACCAATTGGTTGGGAAACTTATGCATTTGATTACATATACTGTACTCTGATCTGCTGGAGCAGACTATGGCAGGGGTCTGATTCCTGACCTGTGTAAAGTTCTAGTCCACCCTGGCAGAAAAAATCAAAAGAAGCTGCAGTTCTTAGCCTCCCTTGATATATTACCTTCCTTCTGTTTTCTTTTTACTGAAGAATGTGTTTCTTCTTGTCTGACAGTGCCAAGCCAGTCGGTTCAGGCAAAGCCCTCAAGCTGGGGTCCAAGAAGAAAGACGTGGACACTTTTGTTGGGCAGATTCAGATGGAGGGAGAGAGTAAGTTTGTGTGTTTGTGCGCATGAGTGTGTGTGTATGTGTCTCGTATATATTTGTGTTCACGTATGCATATTTTTTCATATTTGAAAAGTGTGCCTTTGTGAGAGTGAGGATGTGCACTATGCGCTTGGATGTGACAGTGTTTGATTTGTTTCATGTGAACAAGGCTGAACATTTCCTGGCTAGTACTTTTAGAAATATATTTTGTATTGTTTTGCCTTTTTTATGCTTAGACTAGTTAGAGTAAAATATTTGTTTCACTTTAAAGGTTATAGAGCGCTTTTGTATGTAACTACATGTGCTGACACTCATGAGCACAGATGTATGTTGTTAACTCATAAGGTATTATGTTCTGTGTTTACTTATTGCAGAAGTGGTTGACTCTGTGCGGTCTGGGTCTTCAGCCATCAGCAAATCTTCCACACCAGCTGTTAATCAAGAGAGGTGAGTCTTAGAGTGTGTATGATGTGTTAGTTAACTCTGTGTGTTTATGTGTGTGTGAGAAAAAATGTGTGTGTGTGTAACTCTTTGTGTGCAAGAGTCTGATCATCTTTAAATTTGAATTGTATGCTCAGTGTCTCAGATCTCATGGAAGAGAACATGATCAGAAATCATGCTTAGTGTCTTAAAACCTGTAATGGAAAAGATAAGTGTCTTAAACTTGAAACTGGGATAATATATCCATTGACTTGAAAACTCATATAGAGAACACTGCTACACAAGTTGAGTAGTTAGAGCATTTGACTTCCAGTTTTGGGGTTCATGGGTTTTGAATCCTAGTTGCAGTCTGGTACCTTAAGAGTGGAGATGGGTTTTTTTCAGTCTCCCAGTTGAATGAATGAACAAACCTACCTTAATACCTTTGTGTATTCATGCAGATCATAAGTATGTTGGGCCAACAGGATATTGAGAGCTCGATGATCAGTGGTTACTCCACTGCACTGGGAATTCATTTACAGCTTAGTCTTTACTGAAGGATTAGAAATCTCAAACTAGAATGCAAGATTGCAGTGGTTCTTAGTGCTGCAGCAGTTGGGGGCTAGTTGGCCTTTGGGAACCATCCCAGCACCCATTGCCTTAGAACCCTCTTAGCCAAGAGAGTGGGGCAAGACACTGAAATCAAATTCTAGCCCAGATAGGACAGCAGATGCCTCCTTTGATGTTCTGGTAGTCATAGTCGGACACAACCGACTATCCTACTGCCCAGCCAGCCACAACACAAGGTTATATGACATCAGGACTCTAGACTGGGATTTAATCAAATTCTTGCCCACATAATCAGAGCAGTAGTGGCCTCCTCTGCTGTTTTGATGGTTGTGACTGGAAATAATCATACTTCTTCGTTCGTGGGTAGCAACTCCCATGTTCATTTGTATGTACACGAGTGGGCTTTTATAATGTATAACCGTTTTTGCACCGCCATGTAGGCAGCTATACTCTGCTTTCAGGGGTATAATCATACATATATATTAATATGTATTGTTCATGTACGGCTCTTTGAACCTGTTATGTGGGAAGTTTGCACCATATACATAATATATTTTGCACCACATGGTTTAGTATTATACATATTAATCAGTGATGGTTGTGGGCAGCATTCACCTGTTGATAGAGGAGAAGATGGTGCTGACAGCAGGGAGAGACGGGGGTCTGCAGAACATGGAGGTTCATGGCATCATGAAGCTTAAGGTGTCGGAGGACCGCGTGGGTCGCATCAAGGTCTGCACGGTCAACAACGACAACAAGGGCATCCAGATTCAGGTCAGTACCAGTGCTAGCAGCCTGCATCGTTTTCGCTCAATAGATTGTTCTTGTGAATCGAAAACGTTGCTGTGTTTCTCTATTGATCATTTTGGAGGAGAAGCATTATGAGTTAATACAATTATGTTGTCCAAATAATGAAATATACAGCATTCATATATTAGATATATAGTGATATTTATATGTGCATCATTACTCAAAAATTTGTATTATTTATGTGTACCCTTTCAAGTGAGGCCATGGTCTTTCTAAAATGATTGATCATTATTGTTTTTTGAAGGTTTCTTATGTGTTTGTTTTTCACTTTCCCCTTGATTTTGTGTGTGTGTGTGTGTGTGTTCCTTTGTTACGATTTGTCATATTGTTTTGGTGTGTTTGCTTGTGTGAGTGCAGATTTGTTTGTGGATGGTATGTCTAACTTGCCATTTATGTGGTCAGACTCGCACACAAGATTCCTCACAGGTTGGGCTGATTTATTTTTATTTTTCTTTCTTTACTTTAGATAAGGGTTGCATTGTTTTGTTTTGTTTTTTTGTTTTTTTATTGTGGAGAGTCATTTTCCCTTTGTGTGGACAGACTCACCCCAACATAGACAAGAAGATGTTCCTGGCGACGTCCCAGATTGGGCTGAAAAACCCAGACAAGCCGTTCCCCCTGAACCAGGATGTGGGTATTCTCAAGTGGAGAATGCAGACACAGGATGAGGCCCTCATACCCCTGTCCAGTGAGTCACACCCCATCTGTGTGTGTATGTGAGGGAGGGGGGTGGGGGAGGGATAGGGGAAAAAGAAGGGGGTGAGAAGCTTATATACCTTTGTCCAGGGAGTCGTACACCACCTCTGTGTTCTATTTAACATCTGTTTACAAAATATGATTTTAATTACACATACTATACTGTGACCCACTGGTGCAGACTCCGGCAAGGGTCTGATTCCCTGTCCTGTGCAAACTACTATTCCGCTGAAGGGGAGAAAATGAATGTAGATGTGGCTAGTTACCTCCTCCTGGCATATTACATCCCCTGTGCGTGCCTGTAGAGCGCCCTCTTCTTCCAGCAGCCAGCATTTGTGTGTGTGTGTGTGTGTGTATGTGCGAGTGTGAGCAAACCTGCCGGTGCCTTACTTCCTACATACCAATACTGACTTGTCCAAGACATTGTAATTGGCATTAGTAGGTCATGGAAACACAGAAACATACCAAGCATATGTATCCCGGAAAGTAGTGTATGGCTGCCTGATTCATAAATGTCAGGGCAAAAAATAGTGGTACACGTAAAAACTCTCTCCCAGGTGAGAGTGAGAGCAGGAACAGAGAGGAAAAACTGATTGATTCCCAGAGCAGCAAGTGAACAGCAGTCAGTGTGTGATGTTTAAGTCAACTGCTGGATTTCAGAGAGCAGCAGTGGCCATAGAGGGGTGGTGTTTGAGTGGTAACATGTCTGCCTTGGAAGAGAGAGATTCTGAGTATATATTATTGAATCCCACACTCGCCATAATTTTCTGCCCTCCACCAGACCTTGCATGGTGGTCTGGATACTAGTCGTTCACATGATACCATGAATTGAGGTGTAGCATCTTGTTAGCACCTATGGCAACAAAAAGGTTTTGCCTGGCAAAAATCTGTAGAAGAACCCTCTTTGGTAATGAAACAAATAACTTGCAGGCTGAAAAAGAAGATTGAAAGGAAGAAAAGGGTGGCATTATGCTGTAGCAATGCACTCTTCCCAGGGAGAGCAACCTGAAATTCAGAGAACTGTATTTTGACAAACGGGTAATACAATATAATACAGTGCAGTGTAATACAATACAGTACAGTACAATACAATACAATACAATACAATACAATACAATACAATACAAGAGTATTACGTGATGTTTCAGTCAACTGCTGGCCATCGGAGAGCAGCAGTGGCTGTGAGGTGAACATAGAGTACGAACTGGAACAGGACGACATGCAACTGGAAGATGTTGTCATCGCCATCCCTTGTCCGTAAGTCGGTGTCTCAGTCTCTATCTGTCTTTGTGTCTCTGTCTCCCTGTGTCTTTATTTCTTTCGCTCTCACCCTGTCTGTTGGCTGGTCAAATAAATTTTGTTTCGTTTCTTCCCTCCCATGTCTCTCTCTCTCTTCTCTCTCTCTTTTCTCTCTTTCTCTCTCTCTTTCTTTCTCTCTCTGCAGTGAGCATCTTTTTGAACCAGTGAAGCTCTTGAACCAGAAAACCTTTTTGAACTAGTGATCCATTCTTGAACCAATGTACAGCATAATCAGGGAGCTCCTTTTTGAACAATTGAACCTCTTTATAAAACATGGTGGGGTTTTTTTTTTTCACCATTGAACATGTAACCATGTGCTGTCCTTTGTGCCCCAGGTCTGGAGTGGGCTCCCCAGTGGTTGGTGACTGTGACGGGGACTACCACTACGACAGCCACAAGAGGCAACTGCAGTGGAGTCTGCCCTTCATTGACGCCAGCAACAAGTCCGGCAGCCTGGAGTTCACCATGAATGGCGGTCATCCTGATGACTTCTTCCCCGTCAATGTCTCCTTCACCTCACGCAAACCCTATTGTGATATTCAGGTGAGAACAACTTGTGTGAGTTTTGGGGGTATTTTTTAGAATGTAGATTGCTAACACAACTGGATTATGTGGTTCATTTCCAAATGACAGGTGCAAAAGCTGAAGGGCTAATTTGTTGGACTTTCAGTTCGGGTACTAATCCTGGTCATGGTGGATAAAGGGTGGAGATTTTTCTGATCTTCCAGGTCAACAGATGTGCAGACCTGCCAGTGCCTGAACCCCCTTCATGTGTATATGCATGCACACAATCAAGTATGCATGTTAAAGATCCCATAATCAGTGGGTTGTGGTAACATACCTGGCATGCACCCCCCCGCCCCCCCTAGCCTTCTGGGGCCCCCCTCCCAAACAGAATATGACTGCCTGCATCTTCTTCTTCTTTCTTTATCCGTCCTCTTGTACCATCTAGGGCGTCGAGGGGAGAAAGAGCTGACGAGCCCTGGCAAGCTGGAAGGCCTCGTTGGGTGGAATGTTGTGGGTCTTCAGGGTTTCTTTCACACCGTCAATCCAGGTCTTCCTTGGTCTTCCTCTTGCCTTGTATCCTGATATCCTTTTGTTGTACGCTTTACTGGCCATCTGGTGAGGTGCCATACGTGTTAGATGTCCAAACCATCTGATCGTTTGCCTTTGGATATGATGGAGGACAGGTGTTGTTACCACCATTTCTCTGATCCTGGTGTTTCTGATCATGTCCCGTCTGGTCTTGTTGACGACTCTCCTCAGACATCGCATCTCGCAAGTGGTTATTTTGCGTTCCAGACTTTTTGTCAGGGTCCATGTCTGGCACTGGTAGGTCAAGGTGGGGATGAAGATGGAGGTAATGAGTTTGGCTTTGGGCTTTGGTCTCAATGGGGATGTTGGGATGTTTGAGGAGTGGGGCAAGCTGGTAGCTGACGCTGTTAGCCTTCTGTACTCTCGTCTCAATCTCTCTGTTGAGACGTCCATCTTCCGAGAAAATACTGCCGAGATACTTGAACTCGCTGACTTGTTTCAGCGGAATTCCGTTGACGTTGATGTTTAGGTTGCCAGGTGTTCTGCTGACCTTCATCGTCTCGGTTTTGCTGATGCTGATCTTCATGTTGAGCTCCTCGCACTGTGTGTTCAGTCTGTCTGTGTGCTCTTGAAGTTGTTCTTCTTTCTCATGTGCCAGGCTTTGGTCATCTGCGAACAGCATCTCATTCAGATCTTCTGGGTTGGGGTTTGCTTCTTTTGTGATTTTATCTATGTATATGATGAAAAGTAACGGTGATAGAACACACCCTTGTCTCACTCCAGATGACACCTCGAACCAGTTTGTGAGTCCGTTTTGGGTGCGGACTGCACTCATACTGTTGTTGTAGATGGCTCTGATGTTGTCCAACAGTTGTCCCCTGATGCTGTACTCTTCGACTGCCTGCATGGCGGGGATAAATACATGTAAAAGCCCACTCATGTGTATGAGTGAATGTGGGAGTCACAGACCACAAACGAAGAAGAAATCTCCTCCCAAGTTATTTGAATATGCTCCAATAGCTTGCTGATTTGAGTGATAAATCCTGACATCTTGGTGTAAGTCCACAGAAGGTTATGTGTTTACACTCATCGCTTACAGTACAGACTTTTCCAACATGCAGACACACACATTCACACTCCCTCATTCTCTCTCACTCGCACATACTCACTCACTGAAGTGTTTTTGCTCTGAGTCTGAGAACACTAAAGGAATCTATTGCTCAATCTGTTTTCTTGTGTCTCCAGATTACTGAGGTGAAACAGCTTGCTGACGATCAACCAGAAAAGTTCTCCTCTGATGTTCTCTTCTTCGTGGAAAAATATGAAATAGTATAGAGAATGTGTTTATGATGCTATCGTAAGACGTTTGAAGTGACGGCCATTATGTTGCAAACATCATTCTCAAAGCATGGTCATGGTGGCGCTAGGTAAACGGTACAGGAATGCATACCAGAAATTAGGAGGCACACTGAGTGTGATGATGCAAGTGCAAGGAGAGGTTTTATTTTATGAAATATTTTTTTGTCATATTTGTGTGAGGTTCTAGAACCTTTGAAAGTGACACTGTTATGTGATGGAGGAGGATATTGTTGATGCATTGTTGGAATGGTTCAGACAAAACCTATGAAGTGAGAGAACTTATGGAACTTTGTGTGCACAGAGTTCTTGTGGGATGAAAATGGATAAAAAGTTACATTCTCTCATCTGCTTGTTGGTCCCGATCACTGTTCAAAATGTTGTTCTGATTCTTCTTACATATATTGCCAAGACCAAAACAAAACAAAGCAAAAATAATCCGACATTTTCATTTTTCAGTTCAGAATAGAAAAACAAAATCTGATGCATTCCCCTGTTTTTCTTGGACCAAATCTTTGACCTGTGCAGCGTCAGTGTATTGGAGCACGTGTTTCTCAAAGATTTGAACCCCAGATCAGACAAAGCTTTCTCACCCACTTCAGCCAGTGTTTGGCTTACAGGTCACTTGATAATTAACTTGAGGTTTGTCGAGCCCCATGCAGCATATTTTAAGTTCACATCAAATGATATGTGATTTCTTTAAAGAAAAAAAAAGGATAAAAACTAAATAACTCAGTGGTAAAACCCACACACAAACAAAATTAGGTGAATGTGGAGGGTTGTGTTGGCTGAGTGGAAAACACAGATCAAGATATTGGAACAGTGCAATAAAAAATAAATTATAGCAAAGGTCCAAGTAAGCTCAGCAGAGAAATTCCCACCAACTTAGACTTAAAATCCATTGCAGATAGAAACAGGAGGGCGTGCGTGTGGAAGAGGAGGGGTAAAAGCTTGTGGGAATGACTGAGTGCTGAGTTCATTCATGGTCATGGACACTGAATGAATGCTTTCATTGCCGCTTTCTCGTGATACAATATATGCCACTGTCATCTACTCTCTCTCTGTTTCCTCCGTTTTCTTTTGACTCGTCTCTGGACCATTTCTGTGTGTGATAACATTGACTGCCATTATGTGAACATGATTAGTAAGTCACTGTCTGTCCCATACAGAGCACTGTTGTTCTGGTGATTTTATTTCATTTGGCTGTAGTTGATCTTCACATCTTGATTTTTGATTTTTTGATTTTATTTGACATTATACACATGTGATAGATTCAAAGCGAGGTAACAAGTCATGGGTTTGTTTTTGTATAGTGTTTGGTGTGTGAACGTGATGTGTGTGTGTGTGTGTGTGTGTTCGTATGCATGTGCTTAGCTGTTGGTGTAGGGTGGTAGAGTGGAACTGTTTTGTTAAGAATCTGAACAGGACCAAAAAATACAGTGAGTGACTGCAATGATTTATTAATGACAAGCAAACAACTTCTTATACGTGTCTCACAATTCACACACTCTATGGAGTTCAGTGGGGGGTGGAGCGGTCGTGGAGAGGAGAGTCGTGATGAAAATAAAAGCAGTGTATTGAAGATAATAGATAATTTTTTTTTAATAAAGGTAACCTTAAAATTTATTGTAAAGTTGTTTGCTTTGTTTGTTTTTTTTACTTTGACAGCTAAGTATGTTGATCATGGTATTGAGCTTGAAAAGCATTGCCACCAGTTTTAGTTTTGTTTTCTGTGTGTCTTTGCCTCTCCCTCTCTCTCTTTAATTTTATTTGGTATTGTGTAGTGTAGACCCTATTCAGGGTGGGGACTGGATGTAAAAAAGCACACCAGTGCTTATCTGTTATCCTCGAAATAAAGAATTTTGTCTTGTCTTGTCTCTCAGTCTGTGTTTTTGTCTCTCTTTGTGGTCTGTCTGTCCCTTTTTGTAATATATAATTTATGTATAAAGTGTACATTCTTCACACACAACACACACACATACACATGCACATACCTACTTTTTAGTCATGTAATGAAAAGTAAGCAAAGTTTATCTCGTAATGTGAATGTGAGAACCATGGGAATGACTCATATACCTTGTTGGTTATGGTAATTTCATGCGCTTTATCTCTGAACTCAAACCAGGAGCAGTTGTGGGATTTTTGGGGCCTTTTTGCTGTTAGTGTTAAACCTTGTTTCAGATAATTTTTGAATTAACCCTTGTTTCAGATCATTTTTGAACTGTAAGTTGGATCATCAGGTTTTCTCAGCATTGAGTCATTTGAGTGAATGTGGCATTGACTCAAAAAGTTCACATTGTTACTTTTTTCGGATTTCATTACTAGCAGACATATTTCATGATGTGTCTGAGCCAAGTGCTGGTTGCATGTCTAAATGTGCATTGTTTAAATGTAATAAATGTTTTTAATTGGCTTTTGTTGAGTGAAGATTTGAAATTGGGAGTGTGATGTATTTGAAGCTAGAGAGGAATTGAGCTTGTGTTCTTATTGATAACTGTTTTTGATTGATTTTTTTTTTTTTTTTTTTTTTTTTCTAATAATCATTTGAGGTGGAATATGTAATACTGTTATTGGCTGTGCAGTCAGGGGACAGGGGGAGGAATCAGCTGATACACTGGTTAAGAACATCATAAAGATATGTTGCAGTGCACAGGTTACTTTTTTTTTCTGTAGAAACACACACAACTACCATTATCTTAATGTTTTGTTTTAAAGAAATGGCTGTTGCTTGTTTTTCTTTTTGATTAGGCTATAAATATTTTATTGAAAAAAGTAAAAAGCATCCATGAAAAAATGATATTGTAAATAAACAGATGCAGATAAGAATCAGCGTTGAATTGGTGTGCATTTAGCTGGATGGTATTGACTGCTTGCACAATCATTTGGTGCACATTTTGGAGTGGATAGTTTTTGTGTAAAAAGCACTAGATGTTGATTGAGCGGTGATTAATAGCCTCATCCGTACTGGTTTTACACAAAGTGAGAAAATAATCAGCTGAGCAGCTGTGATGAAGTTGTATAGTTTAGATACATCCCTTTTGTTAACATCCTTTGAAGGGATAAACACGGAAGCATCAAAACGAAAATAAAAAATAGAATACTGGTCTTGTAAATCGTTTGCCTTCAGAGTGGCATAAATCTATTTTTAAAAAACACACAACAAGATGTAGCATAAAAAACATAAGATGTAGATCCTCCCTATTTTTCTGTCGAGCAAATAATAATACTGTTGCAAGCAAATGATACTATTGCCGTATAAAATTGTGTTTAAACAAAACCAAAAAACTGTACAATTTTGAATCGTATTGAAAGTAGAGCACACCCATTCAGTACAAATGGTGGTTTTAAATTGCAGCTACCAAAGCTTTGATTTTTTAATATTTTTTAAAAATTATAAGTATTTATTGTACACGTGGTTCAAAATTATGGGATAAGATCAACCAGTTGAGTGAAAATAATACTGTGTATCTATGCAGTACAGATACACAGCATACATTGTACATAGGTGCTTGTGGAATGATTGTGGTCTGTCTGTGTGGGTATTTTCTTCAACTGATGTATCAAGAATGGTAAGAGTATGTAAATAAATGTTGACATGTCTGCAAAAAAAAAAAATTTTTTTTTTTTTTTTTTTTTTTTTTTTGCTTGCTGTTCTCTGTCTTGCAGAGACTGAGGGATGGGTGTTTTGAATTAAGTAAAAAGAACACAAAAAAAAGATGAATCTGTGTACATGTAGAGTTGATAATGTCCACATATTTCTATATTAAAAACTTGTCACTTCAAAATGGCACTCTGTTGTTTCTTTATGTGTTGCATGCAAGTAAATATGTGGTTTGCCTGTAATATTCAAATTACATGATTCCAAATACATACATTATGGATGGATAAAGGTTATAAAAGCCTTTGACAGTGGATGGATAAAGGTTATAAAAGCCTTTGGTTGTAAAATAAGACTAATTTTTGATAGGTGTACAAATTTTCAGATCATAGGTCTGTTACGAGGGACTGGTAGTTGATGTATAAGCAGTTTTCATACAGTTTTCTTAAGGTTTCCTTTTCTCCACTGTCATTTCCAGCAAACACATTCCTAGAAGATGGTCTTGAAATGTTGGATGCCTGTTACCAAAAGTGAGTCTTATTTTACAACCAATAGTTTTTATAGAATAAACTTTCTCCATTTGTCATTTTTTATAGACTCAGTCATTTGTTTTATTGTCATACATACATGGCCTCGGAGGTCGGCTGGGCTGTGAATCCTTCTTCCTCCACTTGATGACCAACATCAGTATGTTGATGAAACTGTTGTGTTGTGGGAGGTTGCTGTTGGGCAAAATTCAGCTGGGCTACTGATGGATGTACTATTAACTGATAGGGGAGATGGGGCGCAGTCCGCTGGTGTGTTCGCATCTCCAGCTAGGCCAGTCTGGCTACTGTCACGGTCCCCGGGAATACACCAGACCGGCACAGCCCTAGCCTTCTACGACACTACTTACCAGAGAAATCAAAAGTGGGGTTGGGTGGACTTGCTAGCAGGTGGGAGTGGGGTTACTAAACTGAAGTGTCAGAGGGTAGGGGGTGAGGGGGGTAAGTCTACTCTGTTGTGTCACAGGCAGGAGGCGAGTCTGGACTTGGAGCAGTCCAGCAACTCTGCTGTGACAACCTCCTGGGGCAGTGTGTTCCATTCTGGGATGGTACGAGGGAAGAAAGACATCTGTCTGTACTGCGTCCTGCAGGTAGGGATGTCGTAGTTGCAGGTGTTGTTTATTTCTGGAGCACAGCCTGCTGTCTGACGGTGTTTGTAGGTAGACTGAGTTGATGGAGATGAGACCATGGTGGAACCTATAGAACATCTCCAGGCGAGATTTTTTCATCTGACTTGTAGGGGGTATCAGTTGAGGGAGTTAAGGATGGAGTTGACACAAGACATCAGTTTGTGATACCTCTTGCTGCTCTGTGCTGGACCTTTTCATTTGCCTGGATGTCACTGGCTGTATAGGGATCCCACAGATGCAGCATACTCAAGCATAGGTCGAACAAGGGTTTTGAAGACAGTTTCCTTTGCCTTCTTGTTTCCTATTTTCAAGTTGTGCAGGAGAAAGCCTTAGGTCTTGTTGGTTTTGTTGGTTGTAGAATTGATTTGGGAACCCCAGTGTAGGTCGTCTTGAATGTTCACACCAAGATATTTTGTGGTGTTGATGTTTTCAGCGGATGGCCATGGAGTTTGTAGTTTGGTGCGAACTTTTTCCTCTCTCTACTGACACTCAAGGTGGAGCACTTTTGCGCATGGAATCGCATGGCCCACTGTTTCTCCCAGATGGAAAGGGAAACTAGGTCTTCTTGGAGTGTGTGCTGGTCAGCTTCCTTCCTGATTTTCTTGCACATGGTGTCATCAGCAAATAATCTGGCCTCAGATTTGATGGACTTTGGGAGGTTATTGATGCAGAGAAGGAAGAGACGAGGGCCAATGACCGAGCCCTGGGGAACACCTGAGTTGACTGGAATGTATTCCGAGGTGACTCCCTCCACTACAACTGCTTGCTGCCTGTCCTCAAGAAAAAATTTGATCCAGGTGTTGAGCTGACCTCTATTTCCATAGCGCTGTAATTTATGTACAAGCATGATTTAGGCTGCATACATTTACAGCCTGAAGCTGTACGTTACCAAATATAACCATTAAATATGAACACACAATACATTTTTTTTTTAAATTAAAAAGGTGAAAGCGGGAGACAATCTAGACTATCTGGCGGACGCTGATGGATTGTCTTCCTTGGTCCACTCGGCAAAATGTTCTTTTGAGTCGGCATTTTTTAGGGTTGAAAATACCCTCTCTCACTACTTTTTTTCTACTTCTTCTCATAGCACGTCTTACATTATACCCGCATTCGCTCATGTTTATCAGACACGTCTAAGTAAATTATAAACACTCAATCTCATCTGAGGAGGATGAATTTTGTTAAAGTCCCGTCACACATATCGGTGATTGAAGACATTAATTTTTGTTAAAGTATTTATGAATACATTTGAGTATTATCGGTTAGAAGGGGTGGGAGATGTGAATGAATGGAGGGTTGGGGGAAACTGGGCAAATGAGGGTGAAATGAGGGTGAGATTTGAAAAAAAAAATCTAAATACAATTACAGCTCATCGGACCAACATCAGTTGTTGTCCTATTAATCGCAGTGTAGGCTACGGATGTTACGACACATAATATTACACTAACCCGTGAACAAACATGCAGTGCCTACATATACGCAGTCGTCTAAATCAGAGTCAGATTTAAAATAAGAATCAGTGTCTTGGTCTAATAATCAGTCCCATGTTGTGAAATTCAATGCAAGCCATTATCATCATTCTGTATCTTAGTTTTTTTCAGTGACTTGAGTTTGCATCTGTGGTTGTGGCATGGCCCTCACGAAGGCTGTGGTTGTACTCCTCCTACCTTTTCAAACAGACACATGGAATCTGGCAAATTATCATGTATGAACGTTCATGCGAAGCTCTCAATTTCAGTCATATTTAATGTTGTACAAAGCAAAACACTCTCTCGCATCAGTGTGCGCAAACGAGCCACCAGCACTGTCCCAATTTCCGATGGCCTAAAGGGTAATCGAAAATACTGAACCGTATTGTTCTGTATCGAAACACACTTGTTTGTACACGTTGTACACACACACACACACACACACACACACACACACACACACACACACACACACACACACAGAGTGAGGAGCAAAGTGTGTGTGTGTGTGTGTGTGTGTGTGTGTGTGTGTGTGTGTGTGTGTGTGAGCGAGTATCAGTAACCGACTCACTTTATTTATCCGGCTGAAACTGTGACAGCCTGCTCAAGCCATAGCCGGGTTGTATTCACCACTGAGAGAGATACGCACAGTGTACCGGACTACACGCCACACACGCACAAACCTACATACACAAGCTCGCACTGAGGTACATGCACACACAGACACGGATACGCACATACGCACATGACTGGATAACTCAACCCTGTGATACGTAATCTAAGCCACCTCTACACTATTGATCTCCAGTGATGCCTGTCTGGTGTTGCGTGCTTGAATTTCACACAAGGGTCAATGATTCATTCTCGGAATTCAATTACCTCGCCCCTGTGCGACTGAATTTGCAATTCCCAGGTACAATAAAACCCACCGTGATCACTGAACAGCGGAAAGGCTTTTGACTGATACCGTCAGTTATACACAAACTGTAAAACACACGCCGGCGCGCGCGCGCCCGCGTCAGTGCACGCACGCGCACACGCGGCACATACACACACACACACACACATATGCACGCATCGGCGCACAAACAATGATATACACGCTGACACAGCACGCTCACTGTGGCGCACAAACACTGACACACGCACGCTCGCACATTGCGTTGTACGTGAAACGCGCGCACTGACGTACTCGGCACACACATCAGTCATCAGTGGCACGGCCGGCACACACACATGCGCGTGCATGCACTGACGGCACGCACACACAAAACACTGGCATCACACACACACACACTCACACACACACACACGGCACATTCATGCAGCACACTGGCACACACACACACACGCTGTGACACACAGAGGCACACACACACACACATTCATCAGCACACACACACACACACACACACACACACACACACACACACACACACACACACACACAGAGGCACACACACTCAAACACACACACACACCGTCACACACACACACACACACACACACACACACACACACACACACACACACACACACCGGGCACTGGCACACACGCACACACACACACACACACATTCATCAGCACGCTGGCACACACACACACACACACACACACACACACACACACGCACGCACGCACACACACACACACACACTTCATCACAGCATTCACAGACACACAGACACAGACACACACGCACACACGCACCGACACACACACACAGGCACACCGTCACACACACACACACACACACACACACACACACACAGACTGGAGGCACACCGTCACCACACACACACACACACACACACACACACACACACACACACACACACACACACACACACATACACACACCTCACACACACACCGACACACATACCATCAGTGCTGGCACACCGTGACACGCGGGGTCCGCCTGCGCGCGCCGACGCGCGCTCAAGGAATAAGAACACACTCACTGGCACAAACACACGCACACACACACACACACACACACACACACACACACACACATACAAAGCGCGCGTGGGCTTTGGAACAGACACAAAGGTTGGGTGCATGCGCGGCACTCTTTCTTGCACTCATACACAAACAAACTTTTGGACACAAACCTAACCTTTGATTTAAAAAAATAAAAATCAAAATCTGTCAGTTAAAACTGGGACTCGTGGAAGGGTGTGATACGGATATTGTTTTGCAATCATAGCTTACTGCACTCTGTAGCCGTCATAAATAACACATCGGAGTTGTCCCAAATTCTTCTTAGCTTTCCGGCAAACCTTCCAGGGTTCTAAGAACGATTCAACACCGCATATGAAATATGCACATGCGCACAAAATCGGTCGGGGGTTCCCCTAAAAGTTCCGTGACGTCACGCAAGCGAACCCACCACCCAAGCTCGGTTTTTCCGTCCATCGCAACGACAAGTTTACCTGCACAGACTTGGCTGTAAAACTTACAAGACAAGATGTCGGTGGCAGCTATGCAGTTTCTAAGGACGCACGAAAGTGGTGAGTCCAGTATTTGAATATTAGTATGTGAATCGAGAGACGCGAAACCAGTTACCAGTGAATACAATGTTGCAAGGGAAGTAAATCTATCAAGAAACATTGATGAGAATTATTGGGTCAGATCAGGATTAGATGGGCAAAGTTGCATGCGGTGGCCGATTTTGGCCATCGTCGCAACAGACTTGAGAGAGCGCGTGCAACTATTTGGTTGCAATGAGCAGCCGGCAGGGAACTTCTCATGGCTGCTTTAAAAATGCTGCTTTTTTTAATTTTTTTTATTTGTTTTTGAAAAACGAATACATGAATTTATTGTTGTCTATCTATAAAAAAAAAAAAATAAATAAATAAACAAAAATGAATAGATCAAAATCAACAGCTCTCTATTCCTTTCATTATTCCCACATTTTTTTGTTTGTTTGTTGTTGTTCTGGTTATTCACACAGTTTTCATTATTATTATTATTATTATTATTTACATTTATATAGCGCACTTTCTCTCTCAGAAGAGCTCAGGGCGCTTTACATGAAAGAAAAATATTACAAGTTACATAAAACATTCATGACCACTGAGAGTCAGACGGGCAGCATTGTTTTGAAGTTTTTGAATTCCATGAAGAATATTATGTGCACAGCCTATGAGAAGAGAATTACAGTAGTTGATTCATGACAGCACAAAAGCAGAAATAAGAGTTTTAGTAGTTTCAACAGAAAGGTACTGACGGATAGAGTTGATGCGACGAAGTTCACAATTAACTATACGTATCAGATTTACTACCTGAGCATGCATGCTGAGGTTTGAGTCAAGAATGACTCCAAGGCTCCTTGCTGATTTAGAAAACTGAATTAACTGTGGCATCACCAACCACAACTGAGGCAGGAACAAAAGTAGATGTGGACATTCTTGCAGAGGAAATAATCATAGCTTCAATTTTGTCATCATTTAACTTTGTTGAGTGTCATCCAGGATTTGACATCAAGAATACAATCCTGCATTGATAGAATCAGACTGTGTACTTGGTTTGGTTCTGCAGACTTTTGTTGCTGAGTATCATCAGCAAAAGAGTGGTGAAGAACAGAATGGTCAGAAATGACATCAGAAAGAGGAGTAGTGTACAGAACGAACAGAATGGGGCACAGGACAGAGCCTTGTGGCACACCATAGGAGATCAGGGTTAGATCAGACTTAGAGTTATTAACAGAGACAATCAGGAAACATTTGGATAGGTATGAAGAAAACCAACTCAGAACTGTTGAGTGAATCCCAAAAAAACATGTTAAAGTCTGGAAAGGAGTATACTGTGGTCTGTTGTGTCAAACACAGCTGATAGATCAAGCAAAGTTAACACAGACATTATTATTATCATTGCCTCTGTACATCTTTCCATGTTTTTATTCTTTTATGAATTTATTTATATAGTTATCTGTGTATTTATTTGCCTGGTTTGTTTTATTCATGCCAAGTTCTATCTCTGTCTGTCTATCTCTACCTCTGTCACTGTCTGTCTCTCTATCTGTTTCTTTCGGCTGATGCAGAATTAAGTCATTTCATTGCTTGCCTTCAGTGGTGCAATGAAGCAAGAACAAGGTATTTGCTGCTTTGTTTTGTTTCCCCCCTTGTGGAAAGAAAAGAAAACTAGGTTCCACAGCTTTCACATTTATCATCAAATTTATTTTTCTCTTTGTTGGTGACATTGTGATTTTTTTTACAGTCAGAGACAGTTATAAATTAATTAAGTCCGTAAACACAACCAAACAGTTTGTACTGAAGAACAATGGGCTGCCATTGAAACTTCGATTCAACATGAATATATTAGCTAGACTATTTCTTGTATCAGTTTGGTAGAATCAAAATGAATAAAAGATAAAATAATATGTTTAGTAGGTGGTGCATTGAATATTTACACATAGTGTGGTTTCGATTGTGCAAACATTAATATGTAATGTATGTAGTGTATTTCCTATTGTCTTATGAGAAGGTATATATTTTGCATCAGTGCTTACTTATTTTTTGTTGTTGTCTTTTTTTCTCTGTGTTTTAGAATACCTCACAACTAGGGTTAACAAAGGCCTGGCTCTGAAATTTCTGAAAGAAATTATTTGTATTTTATCGCTGGATATATGTATATATAACCTTTAAAAAAAAAAAAATTTAATAAAAAAAAAAAAATCTATATTTACACATTTCCAAAATTTCTGAAAGAAAGAAATTTTGAATCACTGCATCAGTGTGTGAATCACCTTTATGGCTCTATATTTACACACACACACACACACACACACACACACACACACACACACACACACACACACACACACATATATTAATCTATCTCTTTCTCTCTATATATATATGTATATATATAGATAGATAGATAGATATGTATATATAAGTTCAATTATTTTCCCAACTGTTTTTTGGGTGTTGTTTTTTTTTCAGAATGCAAAGGGCCACCACCACTACCCTCTGACATGAAACGACCCTCCATTGACTCAGCCTTGATCTCCCTGGAAAAGCTGCAGGAGGCTAATGGCAATGTCATTGCTCTCCTCACTTCCAAACTTGATCACTCCTCAGCTACCAGAGGCCCTGAGTATGATCTTGCAGACAGATTTGATCAGCTGCTGTTGCATTCTGAGCTCACTGATGATCATCAGAGTGTATGTGTTTTGTTTTTGTTGTTGTTTTTTTTTGTCTGTATCCTCTGAATTATTTCTTCATTAAAAAAAGATCTGTCTGTCTATCTGTTGTCTGTCTCTCTATCCATCTACCTAGCTGTCTATCATCAATCACTGGAGACTGTGACAATGACAGTGATGATTATTGTCATTGATGAAGATTGTCGTTGTTGATGTTTTTTTGTTTTTTTTGATTGATTGATTGATATGGATACTTATATAGCACCTGTCCTCGGTCAGAGACCAAGCTCTGAATGCTTTACAAATATGGGGTAATTTATTCAGCAGGCTGCCTACCTGGGTAGAGCCGACTGATGGCTGCTACTGGGCGCTCATCATTCGTTTCCTGTGTCATTCAATCAGATTTCAGGCACACACACATACACACTCAGACAGACACATACACACTTAGACAGAGTGATTTTGGGGAAGTTATTTCTAACGAGGTTCATTTAGTAGAACTTTCAAAGGCATTAGTTCATAGCCCTATTTCTACAGTCCTTTAATGTACTGCATAATCATGTTACTGGTTTTAGTTATTATCATCATTATTGAATTGTTACTGTTAAAGCTAATTTTATGTTAGTTATGCATTTCTTAGTAGTTTTCTACCTTATTCTTACTTCTCTTTCCCCTCTCCCTACCCCTCCTAACCCCCCCACACCCCTCCTTTTTTTTTTATTTGTATATATATTTTTTTTATCGTCTAATATCACTAATAGTGAAAAGACACTAAACTGAAAAACGAACAGAGTGTTGAAGAATGTTGTCATTGTCAAAGATTGTTGTGACTGTTGAAGATTGTTGTCATTGTTGATGATTATTGTCATTGTTGATAATTGTTTTCATTGTTGATGGTTGTTATCATTGTCGATGATTGTTGTCATTGTTGATTATTGTTATCATTGTTGAAGATTGTTGTCATGGTTGATGTTTGTTGTTGAAGATTGTTGTCATTGATGAAGATTGTTGTCATAGTTGATGTTTGTTGTTGAAGATTGTTGTCATTGTTTTACTTGAAGATTGTTGTCATTGTTTCACTTGAAGATTGTTGTCACTGTTAATGTTTGTTGTTGAAGATTTATGTCATTGGTGAACTTAAAGATTGTTGTCATTGGTGATGCTTGTTGTTGAAGATTGTTGTCACAGATGAAGACTGTTGTCATTGTTGAAGAATGTCAAAGATTGTTTCCACTGTTGAAGATTGAAGATTGTTGTCATTGTTTATGATTGTTACCATTGTTGAAGGTTGTTGTCAATGTTGAATATTGTTGCCATTGTCAAAGATTGTTGTTGAAGATTGTTGTCGTTGTGGAAGATCGCTTGTCCTTAAGGCAAGGACGTTGAGTGCATATAAGTGGAGTGCGTGTTAACATTCCACAGGATCTGGAGGAGCGCGGCTCGGGAAGAACAAAGCGTTCCAGTTCCAAATCGTCCACCACACAGGACGACTCTGACACCACGACTCCAAAGAAACGTCACCAGGCTTCACACCAGGAACCCTGCCATCCACCCGTCCATCTACCCATGAAGTACAGCACTCGCGTGGATCCACCCCACCTGAACAACTTCATCAGCCAGAGCGAAAACATGACAGAAGCTCACTCACCACAGGAGGTTGCTGGAACATCACGTGTCGTTCAGGCTGAGTCAGCCCCCCATGATACAGATCCCGGAAACCATCTGAACTTGATCAGGTCAGGTGCTGCCTGTTTCCAGTCTTCAGATATGGAGAGAATTCAGCAGAGAGGCTGGAACAGCCCAGGGAAGGAAATGGACCTTGACTCCCCAGTCCAAGGTTCCGATGCCTCTCTCAGCGATGCTGAATCCCTCAGTTGTGGCAGAAGTCCCACAGACCAAAGTTTGGGACCTGGTGAATCCTCAGATGGAGACGTTTTCCAGACTGCATGCTCCTCAGTCCCTGGAACTCCGCCACGACAGTTTCCGAGTGTGGGACATTCCCCGTCCTGGAAGGGAGACTTAGCCTTTGACGTGGAACCTGATGGCATGGCAATAAACTCTGAAGAGCACAGCTTGAAAATACAGAAGATCATACAGTATCTGGATGCTCCACATTCCCAGAGCTTGGCGCAGTCTGGTGTTGGGGAGGTTTGTTCCGAGGCAGACATGATCCTGCAGACAGTTGGCAGCATGGAAGATCAGGTGCTGACTGTGAAAGCGAATCTGTGGAACCAGCTGACCGTCTCTGCGTCATCGTCATCATCATCATCTTCATCATCACAAGGGACTGTACTGGTCACAGGCATAGAGGACGTGTCATCGGTGTGTGTGACTGGCCCACCTGTCAACACCAGTGTCGTGGGACCACACCCGGTGTCCATATTCAGCAACAAACCGGTTGTCAGCGGAGTCTCAGTGGCTGGTCTGTACTGTGGACCACCTCACAACACACCAGGACCTTCACAGCCTGTGCCATTCTCTGTTTCTGGACCCCCTGTGACAGTTTCCAGTCGTACTTCACCCAAAGTTGGAAACGTTGCATCAAATCCCAGTTCCTCAGCTTCTGATGTTGGGTCAGCAGCAGTCAGCCAGATGGCTCATGGAAGTGGAGCCCGTCTTCCAGATTTGCCCATATTTGTTGCAAGCTCCTCTCCTTCCTGTGCGTCTCCTGAAGAGAGGAGTGAGTATGGGGGCAGCAGCAGCAACGTCAGCGATAATCATGCCTCCTGTTACCCTGTTGCCACATGTCTTTCTTCTTCACAATCTGCAGGATCAGTCCAGACACAGCAGACATGGAGTCTGTCTGGAAGATCGGTGACTAGTGTGGACAAGTCACAGTGTGGTTTGGATAAGTTTCAGAGGAATTCTTCTTCTTCTTCTTCACCTCATTCCAGCTTACCTGGGTGCCCGAGTTTCAGCAGTAATTCAGTTGTATCGAAAGATGTAAAGAAAAGTCCACAAGTAGATTCACCTATGTCAGTTCACTCATCTCCAGAGCACACGCCCCTTTCATCGTCACTCTTCCGCACACCCATCGGTGGAAGTCCTTCAACAAGCAGAATGCAGTCATCACCCGATTGTGTGTGCTGTGATGAGCAGTCACTGGAGGCTGGAACTCAGCAAACGTTGAATCCGAACATCCATCCATCAACTTCTGTCCATCCCATGACAACTCAGCCCAGGCCCCTACTCACCAGCCTGAAAGTGCCAGGACCAGGAGGCTGGTCTGTGAATAGAAGTGCTTGTGCACCACTACCAACAACGATGACGACGCCTGTACCAAGGTGCAGTCATGTTAACCCGCAGCAGCATCAGTCTGGAAGATGTCAGACAAGCACGAATCTGTCTGCACCCGGCTGCTCCTCTTCCCCCAGAGATCCTGAGACGCTGAGTCCCAGAGGTGTGCAAAAGTCTGCAACGCTGGTGAACACAGGCCATGCTTCACTGGTGAAGAGTTTTTCCTCCCCGTTTTCTTCTCTCGGCTCCACGGCAGCAAAGCTTCCAGCTCGCCGTTGCTCATCCAATCCACACCCTGTCCGACAGCCTGTCTCCGGCAGTTTTCTCGACATTCAGACAGACGTTCCCTGTCCAACATACCCGACCCCTGTGTTCCTTGGTAAAATCCCAGGGACTGAGGCTGACACCAAAGAAGGAATTGAAGGGAGATCGCTGGCGCAGTGGTTTGAGAACGACGAAGTGTCTGACGAAGTCTTGGAGGCAGTGTGTGACGAGACTGGTGTGTGGCTGACAGACAACGAAGGAGACACGTGAGTTGGATTCTTTGACATGAATAATTGTAACTTTGCATGCTGGGAAGGCTTGGAGGGGACAGGAGAAATAGCTTCTCTCTTCTCTGCAGAAATTTTGATTTTGATAATAATAAAAAAAAAAAAAAGGCTGTGTATGGGGTTTCGGTTTCTTTAGAATATGAATTGTGAGGTCCATTTAGATCTGGATTTTGGAACGATATGTTGCAGGAACCTTTGCAGATTATCGTTGTAATGGGTAGATTTTGTGTTCATCTGTCTCATTCATGTTGTTGTCACACAAGAGAAGTAGCTCCATTTCTTCAGCCAACAGAACAGCTGCCAGATACTGAAAGAGACAAGCAGTTGAGGGTTCAATTCTTGAACAGGGTGTAGGGTCAAGTACAAGTTTTGCATGATAGAACAAAGTGTCAAGAAGCGATTTTTATCTGAACTCTACTTGCCTTTAAGTCATTGGAGAATGTGCATAGAAGGGCTATTAAAATGTTAAAAGAATGTATGAATATGGGTGATGAAGATGGTATAAATACATGCATATACATGTCATATGCTTCCATACCTCTTTAAAAAAAATTCAAGTTTAAATCATATTTCAGATTAGCCTAAGACTAAGAGGAAATTAATCATTCAGATGTTTAACCATTGAATAAACTTGATGGTGTTGATTCTGATAAACCTAGACATACAGAGTCCATCAAATTTAGATTTAACAGACAACAGATTTTACACAACAATAATCAAATAATTTACTGTACTGAATATGCCAGGCTCTGTGGCACATAGGCCCCCCCTACATATCTCCACTGCTGCCTGTTTTGTGCTGTCTTAGCTCAGCTATCCACAGGTACAGCCATTCAAGGTGTTAGTATCAGTATCAGTAGCTCAAGGAGGCATCACTGCGTTCGGTCAAATCCATATACGCTATACAACATCTGCCAAGCTGATGCTTGACCAGCAGCGTAACCCAACGCGCTTAGTCAGGCCTTGAGAAAAAAAAAGAAAAAAAAAAAGAAATCAGATAAAAATAAAAATAGAATAAAATAAATTAACAATAAATAAATAAATAGAAATAATAGATAAATACATAAAAATACTGCTACTACTACTAATAATAATATTTATAAGGTGCAAAGTCTTGATGAAGTCAACTCTAAGTGTACAAAAAAATAACTAAACTAAGCTAAACTAAACTAAACTAAATAAATAAAAAAGACAACAATGATGATAAATAAGCAAATACATGTAAAACATACAGACACACATTCACACATACACACACACACATGCATAACAGATATGCAAGGTGTTAAGTTAGATTAATGTCATTATTTCTTTGGGAGGAAGATGGCAGAAAGGTTAAGATCCTTATCTGCCAATACAGTGCCCTTGAGGGTCTGGGGTTCAAATCCTGGTCTTGCCTTCTCTCCCAAGTTTGTCTGGAGAATCAAACTATGCGACTTGTCATTCAGATGAGACAATAAATCGAGGTCCCGTGTGCAGCACATATTTGGCACACTGAAATAGAAGTGCATGCATGTATAGTTTTGTGTGGTGTGCCTATCAGAGGGGATTTGATGGGTGCAATAGCCGAGTGGTTAAAGCGTTGGACTGTCAATCTGAGGGTCCCGGGTTCGAATCACGGTGACAGCGCCTGGTGGGTAAAGGGTGGAGATTTTTACGATCTCCCAGGTCAACATATGTGCAGACCTGCTAGTGCCTGAACCCCCTTCGTGTGTATATGCAAGCAGAAGATCAAATACGCACGTTAAAGATCCTGCAATCCATGTCAGCGTTCGGTGGGTTATGGAAACAAGAACATACCCAGCATGCACAACCCCGAAAACGGAGAATGGCTGCCTTCATGGCGGGGTAAAAACGGTCATACACGTAAAAGCCCACTCGTGTGCATACGAGTGAACGCAGAAGAAGAAGAAGAAGATAGGTACACAAATAAGCATGCACTCAAGGCCTGACTAAGCGCGTTGAGTTACGCTTCTGCTCAGGCATCTGCCAAGCAGATGTGGTGTGTAGCGTTTATGATATGGTTTAGTCCATGTTATGTTTTACATTTATTTGCTTATTTATCATCATTGTTGTCTTATTTATTTATTTATTCATTTTTATTATTATTATTGTTACTATTACCTTTTTTTATATTGTAATTACTTACTTATTTATGTACGCTTATCTATTATTTATTCATCTTTTTTTTTCTTTTTTTTTCTCAAGGCCTGACTAAGCGCGTTGGGTTACGCTGCTGGTCAGGCATCTGCTTGGCAGATGTGGTGTAGCGTACATGGATTTGTCCGAACGCAGTGAGCTACTGAAACTGAAACTGAAACTTTTGTCATGAGAAACTGAAACTGAAGCTATTTCTTCTTCCCTCTCCAGGTTTTTGCACTCACTGTCAGGATGGGAAAATGAGGAGGCGGCAGTGGATGCTGTGTATCGGGTCAAAGACAAGCCCAACTTTCTCTACGCTCTGAACCAGTACAACAGAAACTCGGAGGTACGGATATGTAATATGGTCTTTAAGACATTTGATACGGAAATTCTGCTGTTTGATGTGTATGGACCTAACATAGGTGACCCAGTATTTGTTTTTGTTTTAAAAAGGAAGTTCAGACAAAAAAAAAAAAGAGAAAAAAAAGAGCAAAATATGATAGCAGGGGACTGGAATGAAGTTAAAATCTGACTTAAAAAAAAAAAAAAAATCATAGATATATATCTATAACCACAAGCAAATAAACATAAAATATATTTTTACCTTTTGATGACATTGGTAACAAAACAGGTTTGTGTATTTGTAATAATTACTGATGACAGGACGTGTCATGGCAGGATTGGGTTAAGGTGTTGGACTTTCAATCCAGTGGTCGGGGTTTGATCCCCAAATGACGGGCGCAATAGCCGAATGGTTAAAGCGTTGGACTTTCAATCTGAGGGTCCCGGGTTCGAATCTCGGTAACGGCGCCTGGTGGATAAAGGGTGGAGATTTTTCCGATCTCCCAGGTCAACATGTGTGCAGACCTGCTAGTGCCTGAACCCCCTTCGTGTGTACACGCAAGCAAAAGATCAAATACGCACGTTAAAGATCCTGTAATCCATGTCAGCATTCGGTGGGTTATGGAAACAAGAACATACCCAGCATGCACCCCCCCGAAAGCAGAGTATGGCTGCCTACATGGCGGGGTAAAAACGGTCATAGACGTAAAAGCCCACTCATGTGTATACGAGTGAACGTGGGAGTTGCAGCCCACGAACGCAGAAGAAGAAGAAGAAGATCCCCCAATCTCAGCCTGGTGGTGTGTCCCTGGGGAAAGGTACTTTACTCTGATTTTCCTCACTCCACCCAGGTGTGAATAGGTACCTGACTTTGGTCGTGGAAGGTTAGTACAGAAGAAGGAGAGGATTGGGCCTTGCTTTCCTATGACGGACCCTAGACACAGCGGACCCATATAAATTCACTGCCCTCCTGATGGCTGTTAATAGGCTATGGAACATTTACCTTTTTTTTTTTTTTTTTTTTTTTTTTTAGAAATCAGTGAATGCGTAAAATTTCTGCAAATGAGCAGGATAGTCTCAGCATCCTTGGAAGGTTCTTTCCCACTTTTTTTTTTTCTTTTGTTCTCTCTCTTTTTTTCTTTTTTGTTCTTTTTTTGTTTTTTTTTTTTTTCTTTTTGTTCCTTCCATCATCATTTTTCTCCTTTCTGTTGTCTTTTCTTTCTCTTTCTTTTTTTTTTCTTCTCTCATCTCTTTATTCTGCCTTTTTCTCTCTCTCTCTTCCAACATTTAACTTAATTAATGATCTCTACTTCTAAACATCTTTCATTCTTTACAGGCACTTGATTGTTTGTCCGTAAACAGTGCATTGTATTTGTTTTACATACTTTACATTCCCTATCTTTCTCTATTTCTCTCTCTCTCTCTCTGTCCTCTTCTGTCGTTCTCTTTCTCTCTTTACTGGATCTCTCTTTAGGCCTCTTGACTTATGATTTTCTCGTTCACTTGGGTGTGTTTTTGAAAGATGAGTTCTAACTTTTGATTTGTATCGTGGTTTAGATATGATTTTATTCTCAAAAAGCAAGTTATGATTTTATTCTCAAAAAGCAAGTAAGGACATTTGTAAACATATAGAGCAGCAACAAGCTGAAGTTCATGGTGTGCCTGGCAAGCAGTACATGCACACAGTGAACCCAGTGGCAGTATTATTTACTGATTTGTAATTTCTCCATGGTGCTGGTGACATGTTTGAGAGGAAAAAATATTGCCTTAGTAAAAAAAAACAAAAAAAAAGAAAAGAAAAAAAAAGAATGCAGTCCTGTTTGGGGCTTTTCTCTTGTTCCTCTTTTTTTTCCCCCTTGTGGTCAAAAGTAACACGCAAAAAATGCCACACAGGCTTCTGTTAAACCTTCATCAATCAGTCGGCAATAAAGAGATGTAACTCTATCCATTTACAAGGTACACAACTTCTAGTCAGTGCTGCTCATGCTACCAGTTCAGCTAGCACACGGGTAAATAAAAGGTTGTGTTTGCTTGCTTAATTGGTAGCATTAGCAGATTTGACTTGAAGTTGTGTACTTTGTAAATGGAGGGAGAGTTACCACTCTTTATTGTTCATCAAATGGAGAGAGTTACCACTCTTTATTGTTAATCAAATGGAGAGAGTTACCACTCTTTATTGTTCATTAAATGGAGAGAGTTACCACTCTTTATTGTTCATTAAATGGAGAGAGTTACCACTCTTTATTGTTAATCAAATGGAGAGAGTTACCACTCTTTATTGTTCATTAAATGGAGAGAGTTACCACTCTTTATTGTTAATTTATCCTTTACTCTCCAAGCCTCATTGTTCTTTCACTTCATCAACCAAGGCTTTATTTTGTCTTGTCTTGTCTTGTCTTGTCTTGTCTGTTGTCTATGCATTCCAGACACCGTTGTACAGCGCAGTGTGCTTGAGGAAACCGAATCTGGTGGAGAGGTTTTTGGACTACGGCGCCAGAGTCGACAGCCTCTGCTGCTTTGAGGCTCAGGTAAACGTGGAGTGGTGGGTCGGTGGTTAAACGTGTGAACTCAAGGGATCAAATCCTACACTCTCCAGTATTGCATTTTCTCCCTCCTCCCCCCTCCACCAGACCTTCAGTGGTGGTCTGGATCCTAGTTCTTTGGATGAGACGATAAGGTGAGGTCCCATGTGTACCGTGAGGGTTGGGGTTTGATTCCCTGCTCTCGTCCTTTCTTTCGGTTTGTCTGGAAAATCAAACTGAGTGTCTAGTCTTTCGGATGAGACGGTAAACCGAGGTCCTGTGTGCAGCGCGCACTCAGCACACTTAAAAACAACTCCTGGCAGCGAAAGTGTTGTCCTCTTGGCAAATTTCTGGA
>NC_134892.1:13378074-13380574 GCF_041734735.1 Babylonia areolata | reverse complement strand
TTGTTTTTGCTGTTGTTGTTTTTTATACCAAAAACCAAACTCTCCTCTCCAACCACATCTGTCCCAGGGTGCACACCTCTCATGGTGAGCCTGATGAAGCACATCCCCGGGCATCCGACAGAGGATCATTTCGACATCATCTGCATGATGGTGGATGAGGAGGAGAAACCTGATTTCAGTGCTGTGGTAGGTACACATTATTTACTGGGTAGGTACACATATTTATTGTTGGTAGGTACACATATTTATTGTTGGTAGGAACAACGGACGCAATAGCCGAATGGTTAAAGCGTTGGACTTTCAATCTGAGGGTTCTGGGTTCGAATCACGGTGACGGCGCCTGGTGGGTAGAGGGTGGAGATTTTTACGATCTCCCAGGTCAGCAT
Source organism: Babylonia areolata (assembly GCF_041734735.1). NCBI lineage: Eukaryota > Metazoa > Mollusca > Gastropoda > Neogastropoda > Buccinidae > Babylonia > Babylonia areolata. The sequence continues at coordinate 13,380,188 of NC_134892.1, read as the reverse complement.
ATGTGTAGACCTGCTAGTGCCTGAACCCCTTTCGTGTGTATATGCAAGCAGAAGATCAAATACGCACGTTAAAGATCTTGTAATCCATGTCAGCGTTTAGTGGGTTATGGAAAGAAGAACATACCCAGCATGCATACCCCCCGAAAGCGGAGTATGGCTGCCTACATGGTGGGTTAAAAACGGTCATACACGTAAAAGCCCACTCGCGTATATAGGAGTGAACGTGGGAGTTGCAGCCCACGAACACAGAAGAAGAAGAAGTTGGTAGGAACACATATTTACTGTTGGTAGGTACACATATTTACTGTCAGTACAGTGTCCCTGGTAGTCTGGGTTCGATTCTTGGTGTCGCTGTTTACCCCAAGTTTGATTGGGCATGTTGTCATATGGATGAAACGATAAACCCAGGACCTGTGTGCAGCTTGTTTTAGTCACAGTGGAAAAGAACCAGTCACAAACATAAGTGTTGTCCTATGGCTTGTAGAAGAAACTCACTCTGATAGGTACACAGATATACATGCACTCTCTCATTGCCTGACAAAGCATGTTGGGTTATGTTGCTGGTCAGGTATCTGCCTGGCAGACACAGTGTTACGTGTATGGATTTGTGTGAGTGCAGTGACACTACCTTGACAATTTAAAACAACAACAACAACAACAACAACCAGAGAATCCAACTGTTATGCTTTTGCCGTATTTTGTTACACTTGATCGTAGTTTGTTCCGACATTACGCCAACGTCAAAATTGTTCCGATGAGTTCATAGCATGGTCACATGCTTTCCTATTGTAACATTACCCAAACACTCTAGACCTGTCGATCATGAGGCCAGGGCAGTCACTATTACCCTTGGTCTCATGTGATGATGCTCAGCTAATCACATGCATGCTGGCATTTAAGCAGCATTGAGTGGACCAATCAGCTTGATTGTTTGCCCGAACAAATGAGAATGGGGCTAAATCAAGTTTCGTCTCGGTCAAACAGTGTCTGTGCCCAGATGCTTAAGGCTATGGTTTGCAGATGTGGCTCAGAGTCTGAGTGTTCCTACCAAATTCAAAATGTTCCTACCGAATTTCCTGATTGTCCCTACAAACGCTTGACAGGGGCTGGCACTGGCTTCGGATCCACTCTGTTTGTGCACACCCAGATTCAAACACCCCACTGTCGGCTGCCGTTCTTTCTCTGTCTCTGGACCTTTCATTTGGAATGAACTTCCACTTCATCAGGTCTCCTCACTCAGCTCTTTCAAGTCTGGCCTTAAAACCCACCTCTTTCCAAGATAGCCTCCCTCCACTGGCTTTTCTTTTGTCTTAAGTTTCTCAAGTTTAGAGTTATGCATGCGTGTGGATGACTGGTGTGAAAGTGCTTTGATTTGTCTCTGTGCAAGATTCAGTGCTATAGAAATACTTGTTATTATTATTATCATTATAATTATTATCTCTGAACAACTCATTTACAGGACCAGCGATCGGGGAAAACGGCGTTTATGATGGCAGTGGAAACGAAGGACGCCCGTGTGGTCAAACTCATTCTGGAGGAGGTGGGGGCGGAGGGCGCTCGTCTGTTGGCCAATGTGCAGAACAGGGCGGGTAACTCTGCTGTCCATCTGGCCGCCGGTCTCCGGGAGGGGGAAGGAGAGGAAGGGGTGAAGAAACAGATTCTGAAAACGTTGATCATGTGGGGGGGTGAGTGGTTTGGACACAGAAAGACAGAGAGAGAGAGAGAGAGAGAGAGTGAATGAATGTCCTCGTAAATGAAATGTTGTGTCTGGTTTTTGGCAGAGGCCCCAAATTGAAAGGAACAATCATTCAACAGTTACATAAGTACATTTTATGAAACAGAGACTTAGAGACAGAGACAAGCACACAGAGAGAGAGACAGTCAGAGACAAACAGGGGAAGAGAGAATCAGAAGAGAAAAAGAGAAATTGGATAAAGGTTATGTGAAAGAACTGAAATGATTTTGAGGGAGTTTGGACCAATGACAGACCGATAAGATTAGTTGAAATAATTGCTAATTTTTGCCTTTGACCTCAGGTATAAAGTTGTATAGTCAGAAAGTTTTCATTCTTTTGTTAATGCGTTACTTGTTTCTGCATGGTTCTTTTGCCTGCA
>NC_134892.1:13313074-13373074 GCF_041734735.1 Babylonia areolata | reverse complement strand
GGTTCTGAGCGGGTTGGCAGTTTAAAGCTTATGCTGTGAGAAATTTGAGGGAAATGAGAGAAAGGAAGGGTGTTGTATGTTCTGTTGTTTGTTTGGGACAGGAGTGGTGTTTTTTTTAAAAATATATTTTTTAATAGCATATATTTTTTTTTACTTCAGGATTCACAATATCTTGTCAATAACATTATTATCTCAGTCAAGAACGTCCAATTTTCTGATCTTCTGCACTTGTCGGCTGAACTATGTGTGATCCTTCATAAAGATCTTTGAGTGGGCTTTTATGTGCATGATTGTTTTATGCCATTTAGGCAGCCGTTCTCCGTTTTCAGTGAATTATTAAAAGCCAGCCCAACACCGAATATTTTCCTTCTGTGAACATGTGTTACAATTCCAACATTCACTTGTATATCTGTGAGTTGACTTGTGTGGATATTACTGTTTTCATCCTGCCGTTTACGCATTGGGGGGCGTGCATGTTGGGATTGTTAGCATTTCCGGCAATATCCACAATTTTTCCTCTCAAGACGGAATGAGCAGTGTTCATAACAAGGGGTGGACGTTCACTCTGTCAGTCACACAGAGGAGTGGAGGGGAAGAAATGTGGGTATTGCAGCATTTCCTAAAGCCGATAATCACTGACAAGAATTAAGGAATCTTTAATGTGCATAGTTAATTTTCTGTGTGTGCATACACACAAAAGAGGATTAAGGCACTAGCAGGTCTAGCGTCTGCACATATGTTGACCACAGAGATTGGAGGATCCAAATTTCCACCTTAAACCCACATAATGATAATAATAATAATAATAATGGTATTTATATAGCGCTGGATCTTGTGCAGAGACAAATCAAAGCGCTTTCGTACCAGTCATTCACACGCATGCATAACTCTAAAACTGTAGAAACTAAAGACAAGGAAGGGCAGGCAAGGGAGGCTATTTTGGGAAGAGGTGGGTTTTAAGGCCAGACTTGAAAGAGCTGAGTGTGGAGACTTGACGAAGCGAAAGAGGAAGTTCGTTCCAATCGCAAGGTCCAGAAACAGAGAAAGAACGGCGGCCAACAGTCGAGTGTTTGAATCTGGGTATGCGTAAACAGAGTGGATCCGAAGCCGACCGTAGTGAGCGAGATGGAGTGTAGAGGTGAAGGCAGCCGCAGAGATAGGAAGGGGCAGTTTTGTGAATGCATCTATAACATAGCGCTGATACTGTTATCGAACCCAGGACCCTCAGCTTGGAAGTCCAATGCTGTAACCATTTTGCTATTGCAAAACAAAAAAAACAACAATACTTTCTGGTTTGTTTAAATGGACGGTATGCATTTTAGAAGCACAGTAAATTACAACCATGAAGAGTAAATGATTGGAATAGGGACAAGCTGGTGCTTCCTTTTTGAGGAAGTGTCTGGGTTTGTTCCAATGTACCTTTTATTTACCTGTGTGCTAGCTGAATCGGTAGCATAAGCAGCATTGACCTGAACTTAGTTGTGTACCTTGTGAATGGAGAGAGTTACAACTCTTTGCTATTTGTTGATCATGAAGAGTAAAAGTTTTGTTTGTCAGAATGTCTTTTTTTTGGAGGGTTGGGGGGGGGGGGGGGTTGGGGGGAGGGGAGTAGGGTTGTTATTTTCTCTCCTGAATAATTCAACAAATTCTCAAGTCAGGTTGAGCATGATTTGTTATAACTGTTTTATTTGATGGAAATAAAATATGTGCCAAAAAAAGAGAAAAAAAAAGAAAAAAAAGAAGTGTAGATGCATGTCAGATACTAACGTGAGAGTCAAGTTGGAAGAGGGAGAAAGAGAGCTGAGAGAGAGAGAGAGGGGGAGAGAGAGAGAGGGGACACTTAATTTAAGGCAAATATATCTTCAACTTGATGTTGTAGCAACTGCCATGCATACAATTATATGGAAATGTATTTTCAACCTGATGTTACAGCAGGCACCTGCTCTGTCTCATTTCACATTCATTCAATCCTCAGGGGAAAGGTGGCAGAATGATTAAGATGCCCATATGCCAATACAGAGAGTCTGTGAGAATCTGGGTTCGAATCCCACTCTCCCACTCTTGGAATGGAAAATCAAACTGAGCGTCTAGTCATTTGGATGAGACGATAAATTGAGGTCGCATGTACAGCATGCATTTGGTGCACTGAAAAAGAACCCATGGCGATGAGGGTGTTGTCCTCTGGCAAAACTCTGCAGCAGAAATCCACTCTGATAGGTATACAAAGACGGGCGCAATAGCCGAGTGGTTAAAGCGTTGGACTTTCAATCTGAGGGTCCCGGGTTCCAATCACGGTGATGGCGCCTGGTGGGTAAAGGGTGGAGATTTTTACGATCTCCCAGGTCAACACTTGTGCAGACCTGCTAGTGTCTGAACCCCCTTCGTGTGTATATGCAAGCAGAAGATCAAATACGCATGTTAAAGATCCTGTAATCCATGTCAGCGTTCGGTGGGTTATGGAAACAAGAACATACCCAGCATGCGCACCCCCGAAAGTGGAGTATGGCTGCCTACATAGCGGGGTAAAAACAGTCATACACGTAAAAGCCCACTCATGTGCATACGAGTGAACGTGGGGGTTGCAGCCCACGAACGAAGAAGAAGAAGGTATACAAATATACATGCATGCACTCAAGGCCTGACCAAGCGCGTTGGGTTATGTTGCTGGTCAGGCATCAGCCTTGCAGATGCGGTGTAACACATATAGACTTTTCAGTACACAGTGACATCTCCTTGAGAAACTGAAACTGAAACTCAGTCTCTCAGCTACAGCCTACCTCTCCCTTGCCCCCCCCCGACCCCCCCAACCCCCCCCCCCCCCCCCCCCCATCATCATTCATCATTATGCCCATCACTCCTGGTGGAGCATAGGCCATCGACGACCCCTCGCCATCGCTCTCCGTTCTGGGCTGTTCTGGCCATTCCAGTCCAGTCGGTCCATTGCTGCTTCAGCTCATTCCCCCCCTCATGCTCAGTTGATAATCATCTTCATGTACTCACACAGATGTATGACTATTTGTACAAACATAGCACAACAACAGCACAAAAAAAAAAGAAGAAGAAAAAAAGGTGAAACAGAAAAAGAGAGAGAGAGAGAGAAAGATACTTGGGAATGATGTTATTGATTTTGTGAAAATTCTTTGGTAGCAGTAGTTGCACTTTCATTCTGGTCCACAGCAATCTACTTAAATATGTTGAGTCCATTCCAGCGGTTTGTTGTTGGTGATTTTGCTCTTTTTTGTTGTTGTTTTTTAATACTTCCAGAATTGTTTTTTGGTGGAAAATCACCAACCAAATGAAAAAAATTTACAAAAATTCAAAAGTGTATGTTTTGAAGGACAAATGAGTGGAGAAAATAGTCATTATGTGTTCAATGTCGACATGATGCAATAACATGGGAAGATATTCAAGATTTTTATATTAAAAAACAAACAAACAAACCAAACAAACAAAAACAACAACAACAACAACAAACCACCAAAAAACACACACCTACACATAACGACGAAAAACCTATGGAAATTCAAGTCTCTGTATGTTATATGTGGAAATGGTACTGAACCATAGGCAAATGTATAAGACATTATAACCAGGTGGAATTATGCTTTCTTCCACTATCATATTGTTCTACACACACACAGACACACACACACACACACCAGCTCACCCACAAACATTATACATACAATTTGCAACACACACACACACTGTATACAGTTTTTTGAACTGAAGCCTTCGTCTGCAGGTTTCATCCTAAATGAAGCCCTGAAATGAAGACTTCAAGCCAAAAATAATGGGGTTTTTTCCCCTAAGCCCATGTCCAACACAACCACGCCCCTACCTATCAGTGTACTTGGTACATGGTAGGATAATCAGAATCATCAATTCAGTTGATAAATACATCATTAGTTTTGTCTTCTGTAAAGTTTTTGTATTCGCTATAGTCAACGTCATGCTTTAAATCAAACAAAATTCCAGCCACCTTTTCTGCACTGGCGGCCATGTTGACACGCACAACTACTTTTTACTATATAAAACGCCCCCCCCCCCCTCCCCCATCCCCCCACCCCTCCCCCCAAAAAAAAACAACAACCCCACGCTTGATAATTGAGTAAAATCTTGCTGAGAAATTGCTCAAAAACATCCTACAAGACAGTCGCCATTTGCAAACAAGTTTTGTTAATCATGTTACCAGCTTGACATTGATTGTGCAATCACCCCTGAATGGCAGCTATAAACCGTGATCGGGAGTGAAAGGCTTAACCCTTTGAGCCCTGACCACCGCTTTACTGGTGGCAGAGAAAAATGACATAATGCCCAGCCACCGGTTGAGCGGTGCGTAAACACTTGAAGCGTGCAGTGTCTCAACCTGGCCTGTCAGGGCAAAAATCAGGGACAAAACGTGCGAGAAAACAACTGTACACAATGCAGCAAGTAACTGATATGCCTGATGATTTATCAGAAGTAGAGTATGACAATGATTACTCTGATAGTGAGGTGGAATTCGAATCGGATGATTTTACTACAGATAGTGATGTTGAAAATGAAACTGAGCGTGCAGAATCAGTTGATCAAAGGAGGCGTGTCAGGTTGAGACTCTGCACGCTTCATGGTAGAAATCGATATTTTTTATCCAAAGCACATGCACAAAACACAGTGAAAAGGCGCGGCAATATTGGTACTACGTTCGCTGACGTCAGAATATTACGGTTTTTCTGATTGGCTCTTCAGTATACGTCAACCAATAGCAAAACACGACACAAGTGTTTACGCACCGCTCAATCGGTGGCCAGGCATTATGCCACCACTCCCCACCACCGGTAAAGCGGTGGTCAGGGCTCAAAGGGTTAAGGCTAGATATGACTCCCAGTTTACCCCCGAAAACGGAGTATGGCTGCATACATGGTGGGGTAAAAACGGTCATACACGTGAAAGCCCACTCATGTACATATGAGTGAATTGTGGGAGTTGCAGCCCACGAACGAAGAAGAAGAAGAAGAAGACTCTCAGTTTCACCTTCTAGAAGACACTGTCAGATGCATTGGCATTGACAATGGCAGCTACAGAAAGACAGCAGTTATATGATTATTATTGTGATGTTACCACCTCCACTGAAGATGATCAGAGAGGATGGACATTTCTCATTTAGTGATATAGATGGATTTTTTAAAAGATATACAAACATGTTGATTTTACTGTGGAAATTGATGTTTGTGTGCAGAATAAGCTGCACCTTTGTCATGTCTGTGTTGTTGTTTTTTTCTTTAAACCTAATATTTTATTGAATTTACCACAAAACTGTCACACTTGTCCAATATATTGTGCATGCATGTATGTATGAGCTGTTTGTGAATGCATGTGAGTGTGTGTGTGTGTGTGTGTGTGTGTGTGTGTGTGTGTGTGTGTGTGTGTGATCTTTTAAATGCATTTTTATTGACATTTCTTCATAAAACATTGGACACATAACAGTGTTTGATGAAAGTGGAATTTTTTATATTGGTCTTGCTTTGATTTGCTCATTAAAAAAAAATCTTGTGTACTATATTTTACTGTTCTGCTTGTAACTTGAATATATATCACAAACTTCACCACTCTTAATTTCTCTGAGATAATAAACTGGTTATGATTCTGATAACTTCTTGAATTTGCACACAACGGTGATACCACATATAAAGAAAAATGTAATCACAAAAAATTTCTAACCACAAATAAAAAGAGCACACAAAAATGCCATGTTTGCATCATATGCTTAGGAATCATAAATGTTTCATGTAATGTATATTTAGAATTGTTCATGCACCCAATGGAAGACTTGTGATGAAAATCTGAAGCTAAAGCTTGTATTGCATTGCTTTGCATTCCATTGTATTGTATTGTGTTGTGGTATAGTTGTTAAAAGGGGGTAGTGGTGGGGATAGGGGTTGTACGGGGAGGTGTAGAAGGTGAAGGGGTAGAGTAGGATAACAGGCAGAGGATAGGTGCACAATCCACTCTCTCCTCGTACCACAGCAGGGTCTTTTAGAAAGATGAATTGAGGTGTTTATTTCTCTAACTTTAAACAGCACACCTGGAACACACACAATATTAAAACCCAGGTTAAATCAATACCAAAACATACGCTAGACGTAATTGCACTGATGTAACAGAAACATCATTATGTTGTCTGGAGAAGTAAACAATTCCACAGATAACCTTTCTCCATTCTGACACTCAATGTCTAGCCGTACACTCTCTTCTCAAAGAGATCTATGTAAAGATGTAAAACAAGCTTCATATAGCTTACCATCAACAAGCAGTGGCATATAAGTTAATGTGCACCAAATATATGACTAACAAATACTAACTCCCAGTGTTTAACTCCTGTCAAACCACCATAGAATAATAGCTGTCGCACCAAGTATGTGGCAGACAATTACAAACTCCCAGTGTTTAACTCCAGTTAAATCACCATACAGTAATAGCTGTTTCAATTAAGACTGAACAAATCTGTACTTTGTCTCTGCAAAGTATCTCATTGGTAAAATTTTTACATGGGAATCATATTGTTACCGAGTAATTTGGTAAATATATAGCAACCTGTGTGCACCAACATAGGACTGCCTGTCAGTGGTCTCAAATCTTATTGAACACATACAGCTATGTGTTACCCCACTGGCATATAACATAATTTTTTTATGACTACAGCACATGGTAATCACAACTACCAAGTCACACATGTTCCCCATGTTGCATTATCACTCATGTGCACACATACATGGAAACACATGAACATACAGTTAGCCTGTAGATTTGTTCACCTTGAATATAACCATCACCACCTAACATACAAAATAGGTATGTCATACCTCAAAATAACTCCAACTATTGCAACCAAAACATTCTACACAGATGCAACACACATAATCTCTGTGTTTCTTTGTGACTGAATGCTTACATTGTTCCCACAGTATGTCAACAATTGACACACCACTGACATGTTACTGAACATTATCATTTATGTAAGCCAAGATGCACAACATGTAAACCCAAACATGATGTCCAAGCATCATACCATAATATCAACCTGTAGGAAACAGGAAAGGGGGGGGGGGGGTACCCAAATACCCAAAACCAGTACTCCATTTAGTCATGTATTGACTACATTGTGTATTTTAACCACTTTTCCCTCAGTCACTAGCCTCAAATACAGTTAAGCCATACACATGCTGGCTATGCTCTCTCACAAGTCATGGTATTTGCATCAACATATTCCATTTACATTAACTGTGAAATACCACATCAGCTAAAAAGGATCTCTCAACGCTCTTGTGACACAACATCACAATTCTACAATACTCCAAACTGTTTCCAAAAACCAGAAAGTAAATTGCCAACAAAGCAAATTACCAGTACAAGTATTACTCACAGCCCCAAACGTTTCAGGGTTCACTTTATATTCATGTAGCAGAACACAATCCCACTGAGCCAGTGTGTTAGTCACAGAATCCAGCTGTACCATAAATCAAGCATTCAACTAAGTCCGAAAAATAGATGCTAGTTTGACACTCACAGCCCCCATGGTACTGTCTTGTCCGTCTGGCTCTCCTGGCCTGCTCCAAGCAAGGAAAAGAAAGAAACCCCACTTGCCTATTCATTTTATCCTCTTCACAAGCTGGCGCCGTATGCAAACTATCTTCTGACCCAGAACGTTTCCAATTGGCTGAAGTTAACAGACCAGTCTGGGACCAACAGTGCTAGACTTGCACATCCAACACTTTTCTCACAGAACCCAGCATTGTCAAGGAGAAGGGGAGGGGAGAGGGGGGGAGGTGATGAAAAGAGGAAGGGAAGGAGGAGGAAAGATCGCCCAGACCTGATTCTGTTCTGAACAGCTCATGATGAACACACCACACCATGTGGTGACCATTGAGACAGATGCCATCCTGCCAGAGATCGACATGGGGGGTAAGGAGGGGGGTTGGGGGTGGGGGGAGGACAGGGTTGAGGGTGATGAAAGTGGAAGGGAAAAGGGCAGGGGAGTGTATAGGAAGAGAATGGTCAGAGGAGATACCATCTTTACTTAGTATTTCTTGATAACTTGCTCCCTCTGCACTTGGCCAAGGGAAGGGGGGAGGGGGGGGGGGGAAGGGAGAGAGGGTATGGGGAGGGGTGTTGGTGGGTATAGATGCCATGGAATGTGGGGGGGGGGGGGGGGGAGAAGAGTAGGGAGGCAGGAAGGAGGGGTCCATCAGTGAGCAGTGTGTCTGAGAAAATCCCACGCTTCCACCATAGGTGCCTGACACACTATAACATATGTATATGTGTGTGTGTGTGTGTGTACCTATCAGCACTCCATGGGTTCTTTTTCAGTGCACCAAGAGCGTGCTGCTCACAGGACCACGGCTTATCGTCTCACTCAAATAACTATAGATGCTCAGTATGAATTTCCAGTCAAATTTGGGAGAAAGGGCAAGACTGAGCGGAAATTGAAACAATACCCTCATGGACAGTGTATTGGTGGATAATTAGCGTCTTAACCATTCTGCTACCTTCCTCCACAAGACCGGTGCTAGTCATTCAGATAAGACAATCAGCAAAGCCGGGTTGCGTTTGCTGCATGCATTTAGTGCACATAAAAGAACCCACCGCAGCAATAAACAGGTGGGTCAGTCAGAATTTCACACTGAGAAATCTTACATGACAAAGTGACAACACAATGGAATATAGTACCAGCAGTGTGTGTGTGTGTGTGTGTGTGTGTGTGTGTGTGTGTGTGTGTGTGTGTGTGTGTGTGTGTGTGTGTGTGTTTTATCTCCAGTTTAACGTCTATTCACTATAAGTGTTTTTAGACGGAAAGGAGTAAGGAAGTGGATAAAGGATAGGGAATGCATGTGAATATTAGTGTAAAAAGTATTCATGTTATGTATCAGAGGAAAAGTATATTATAAGAAAAAGGTCTAAAGAGATTGTGGTGTGTATTGAATGAGGTGTCATGGGAAGGAGAATATGTATATGCATATCAACAAGTATTAACCTACAACAATGTAAATATAAATAACAACATTAATTATAACACATCAACAGTGTGTGTGTGTGTGTGTGTGTGTGTGTGTGCATGTGCGCGCGCGTGTGTATGTATGTGTGTGTGTGTGTGTGTGTGTGTGTGTGTGTGTGTGTGTGTGTGTGTGTGTTTATGTTAGATCACCCTACCGCTACCACCAGAGAAGACTGCATATCATGATCATCACTTGGTCAGTGCTTAATTGTTGTCATTTGGTGTGTGTGTGTGTGTGTGTGTGTGTGTGTGTGTGTGTGTGTGTGTGATTTTAACTGCATGTTTATTGTCATCCTTGAGAAATACAATTGGTCTGAAAAGAAGTTGCTGATATTGTGTCTGTAAAACACACACACACACAGAGTCTGGTATCGCACCATTACAACAAGGTTTATAACTCACTACTATTCCACACACACACATGCGCGCACACACACACACACACATACACACACACACATAACAACAACTAATGCAAACACCTTTTAAGTTTTAGTTACAGTTTAATACCAATTATTTGCAAATTTTGGCTCAGGAGCTCAGGCAGAAGGGTTAAAATTGCTCAGGAACTCAGGGCTCAAAGGTTTGAACATTTTTGAGAACTCTTTAGATTTTTTTTTTAAAAGTCTTCACTTTTGGTAATTGTATTGATCGTATTATTTTCTGTTCTATGTATCAAGCTGCTTGTAAAAATATGTAAATCATTATTTCTTAGTTTTTCGAAAATATCATAATTTCGTATCTCGTTGGCTTCAGACAACCAGCAAGCAGACGATTACTTCGTTCTGTTCCGATCCATCGTTTGTTAAGTCCGACGCGCGACCAGTCACTGAACGTGGGAAGCAGACGAGCTGTCATTTATCTCTTCCCGTGAACATTGACTCGAGTAACCGACAACAAAACAAAAATGCCACCAAAGAAACAGCAAGTCAATGGTTTTTGGTTATTCGCGCAAAACAACAAGGCCAAATGGAAAGCACAGGGTTTGACAGTGGCTACAAATGATCAACTTTTGGCCTTAGCAAGTCCACTCTGGAAAGTGAGTTCTGCTTTTTCCTTCTTCTGATTCTTCATCTTCCTTTTTTTTTCTTCTGCTTTTTCTTCTTTTCTTTATTCCATAAAGAAAAATTGTTAGATTATCTGACATATCTCAGGTTATAGGCCGGTGTTGAGTTTAGAGACCCTCTGTTCCAAATGAACAGACTTGAAAGCTAATATCCCACCCCAACAAAAATTACCACGGTAATATTTTGGTGATGTCGCAGTTTAGCATCCCGGAGATGCTCAGTGCAAGACTGATTTACAGGTCGATTTTCGATAACTAGTTTACACTTTCTGAGGAAAATGCCTCGCTGAAGTTGAATCATGAATGTTCACTTATTTTTTGATTTCGCCGTCAATAAGTAATCAGAACACACATGCTTTCACTTTCACTTTCACTGCGTTGACGGCCACAATCATCAATTTGATTTTTACGCCGTTTTTGTTGGGTTGCGATGAAAGAAAAACAAGCTACAGAAAGTGACAGACCTATTAGTGAGGATGAAAACTTAGTCCTACTCTAAGTGGGTTCTCCGGCAGGCTACTATCACTTCACTTTTCGCCCTTCCGAGCTAGCCGGTCCCTTGCTGATCTAAGACAGCAGGGCCCCAAAAATAAATTAAAAAAAAAAAAATTAGGGTAAGAGAGGGGGTGGGGAAGAGGAGGGGGGGGGGGTAGGGGGCCTATTATCTAATTAACTACTGATTGGGGGGCACCCTAGACTTAAAGGTGTCCAAGGTGTCTGCTGCTATAGCTGTTTCAGGCAGGTTGTTCCAGTCACGTATCGTTCTGGGGAAGAAGGAATATTGCCTGTATTGGGTTTTACATCGGATCTGGTTGAGCTGGCGAGAATGTTTCCTTCTTTGTCTGAGTGGGGCTGGCAAAAGCCACACCCACGCACATACACACACATGCACATGCGCACATGCATGCATGCACACACACACACTCACTCAATCTCTCTCTCTCCATACAGGCTCGCGTGCGCACGCACGCACGCATGCACACACGCACGCACGCACGGACACACACCCAGCATCCCCCTACAGACACCCAAACACACATACACAGTGTGAATTTCAATGATCCATGTTCTGTCTGTATCTAAGAAATTAAAGATAGTGAGGAGTGCAATAGAAAATGTTTAGTTGCGAAGTGATATAATTGTAGCCATGTTATGAACCCGAGTGGTTATTCAAGGGTATGGTACAAAAGAACTAACTAATGATGATTTACTGTATTAAAGGATAGACAAGAATTCCTGCGCACAGGCTAGGAACATATAGAGGCCAGTCACAAATGGGTTTTTCTATTGTTTTATTTACAGTAGTTATCAGATGAGAAGAAGAGCTAAGAAGATGATATAAGAAGAGAAGAAGACAGTGCCTGGAATGACATAAACAAATGTCATTAGCACATGTTGGCAAAAGTGAATAGTAAAGCACATGTGTACATATTACATGGAAGGACTATCATTCGGGTTTGGGATAAGCAACAACATAATGCATATGTGTGAAGACCAAATGCTGACATCAAATGACATTTCTAATACATTTAAATAGTGCAGTTAAAGAGATTGAAGCTATGCTGATTTAGTGAAGGTACACTGACAGTATAGATTAGGTAAAGCTTATACTGTGTCAAAGTGACTCAAATGAATCCGTTTATCATGTAGCACTATACTGGAATAAGCTGCATAGGAGAGGGCATGATAACTAAATTACAATTAACAGACTGATGCATATCAGGTGGTTTTAACCAGTAGCTGATATAACTACAACAGAATACTACACATATCTTAGAGTACTGAGCACACTGTAGCAGTACAACTGATATCAGCATGTAAAATAATACATGAATAATAAACAAGATAATAGAATCAGTGGCTTTGATATTATACTGGCAAACTGATAGACCAGATAGTAAGTGAAGAACCATCATGGCTTAACCATTAAGTGGTGAATGAACTTACACAAGTTATCGGTTGCATCAAAGCCAAGTATCAATGTAGCTATGCTTGTGCTCAACATTTAAATCCCCTCCGCATAAGCCAGATAAGGAACCTAACCTTCATCAGCGACAGCAAATGAGAAAGAACGCGTCATATGCACTCACTAGAACATTCTGGAACAAACTATCTGTGTCCTGAGACGTCATTGACCGTGACGTTAAGAAGAATCAAATGGTACACTGCTACGAGCATATGACGACATGGCGATATTCTACATCAATCATAGCTGAGCTGTGACTACATGTCAAAGCAATAACTGAACACAAGTACTGTATCGAAGAATACAATTTACAATCAATAGCACATTCTACACACTAGTACTTACAGTGATACGTGGTGAGATGTCAGCCTCTGGGACGACGCGCGCGCACACGCACACACACACACACACTCCTTGCGACACGGCAAGAGAGAGAGAGAGAGCTGGGCCCAGCCGGTGGAAAATGACCAGTGATCACTTTCCCTGTCTACTTATACAAGTTAAGCAGATTGCAAAGACAATCACGTGTGTTGCAAAGCATATCGGCTCAAATCAGGCCAAATCTGACAACTGTTTCTCTTACAAGGTGTTCAGTGACAGATTTCTAAATGATACCTCAACCGATTTACGTCGGATAAGTTTCAAAAGAAAGAGCTCAACACCTACTTTATAATGAGTATAAAATGAAGTGTTGATTATTTAAGATGAATTTATAATCCTGATTTAAGTCACCTGAACAGGGTAAGTTTTAACGAGCTTGTTGCTGAAAATTACAAACTGCGTTAAATCAGTTTAACATAGGCAAACATAAATGGAATAGACATAAAGATGGAATTGCGACGATTCTGCCAGTATACGATACTTGCAGTTTACTGATCCGACAAACGAGATATTAATTAAATATGGTGGAGCAGAAACACAGATTCCAGCTCAGCCAATAGCGTACCGCGACACTGGTCAAGGAGTAGGCTGTCTGGCGAGGACAAAATGACGTGAGTGGCTTTGCGTTCAAACCGTGAATGGTGTCGCACATTCTGCGCGGGCCATTGAAGTCCAGCGGGTTAGTTGCGAAAACTGATGTCGTCTGCTTATACACCTTGTGCGTGAACCAGTTTTTGAAGCAAGCAGAGTGCTTGGTTACATAATATATGCTATTATTAAAAAGAAAACCTCCTTTGATGATAAAACAGATAATTATACTTAGGTATGATTTCCTCAATACCTCAGTGTGTGTGAGGGTGGTTGTAGGAGGTGGAGAAGAGCATGTAATAGCTGCCATTCTTTTCTGTAATTTTTTGAGTGGTTGATGATTGTATGTCATTTTCATACCCCTTGCACGTACCAAACTCTTCAATTTGTAGCCAACAAAGTCTTCATGTCTTTAAGTAGGCTGAGCATTTTATTATTTATCATTTTATGTCTTATTTCTCTTTGAATGTTTGAAATACAGTCACTGGTCATTTTGACATTTTTGGTTGATTACATTTCATTCATCGACAATGGGACTGACCCTATTATTGTCCTTCAACTCGCATTTGAGACCGAAACTGAAAAAGGAAGCTACCTTGGATCCATGCACACAGAAGTAGTACTTCTTTATATTATAGTTTTAGTGTTGCAAATTCAGAATGTGCCAATATTCATGAACTTTAGGATAATCATTGCAGTGCAAACTTACAAAGTATAATCACTGCTGTAGACTTGTTATTACAGCTTACAGGATATTGAAAAAAATAAACAAGGAAGTATTAATATATATAGGTTTGAATCAAATTGATTTGTCCTAGGCTTAGGGTTAAATTACCAATTTATCCATTTACAAACTGGTAGTTTATAGCTGCAAAATACAGAGTGGGGATGGTGTGCACATTTTTTAATCATTGGAATTGGAAGCAAAAGGCATGGCAGTAAAGGATAGAAAAAATAACCATATGTCTCTCTGTCTCTGTCCCTGTCTGTCTCTCTGTCTCTCTCTTTCTCTCTCTCTCTCTCTCTCTCTCTCTCTCTCTCTCACACACACACACACACACAAACACACACATGATAGGGTTTTCAGTTTCATTGACTGTTTAGCTGTACCTGCACAACTGGATTAATGCACACATTTCTTCCGATGGCATATGCGTCTGTCTCTTTGTTGGCCCACATTTGTCTTGTTGCATGTACCGTGTAGTTTGATTGGCCCCTGACTTTTGAATTTTTGGAGCCTCACTTTCAGTCATAAGGAGTGATTAGACTAGTACAACCACTTGTTAAATTAGATGTCAAAATATTTTCACCACCGGTCTGAAGCTTAAAAAAAAAAGGCACATGTATTTGATTGCTTGAAAACATTTTGTGCTGAATATGATCAGCGGCTGTGATGTGTACGCTTGTTGAAAGAGGGTGTGGGAGAAGGTGACTGGTGTGAGTGTCTGTAGTCAGCTGTGACTTTTTGCAATGAATATTTGACACAAGCAACAATAACACATTTGTGTGTATTTGCTTATTTATTATTTTACATATCTCACTGTTTTTTGTAAGGTGCCTAGAGCTGGTTTTTTTTTTTAGAAGAGGTGCTATATGAATTCATGTCATTGCTATTTTTGCTATTGTGCCAACCACTGTCACATATCCAGGGTCTGGATTGAGAATGCCTGTCACTGCTGTGGCAGCTGACAATGACACTCATGACTCAAGTTTCAGGTCAAGGGTGTCATGTGTTCAGGTCCTTACACACTGCAGACAGAGTAGGTGGGCATGGACATCCACCTGCTTCCGCTTCTGTCTGTTGTAATGTATGTTATACATACTTTATAGCACTCTTTCCTGAAAACTGCTTTGGGTGCTTTACAAAACATAACAGTATGCATTAGATAATGCATTACATCAGTGTTACTGCCATTTTACCAAAACAGTACCTAGCAGACTATACACATGATGAAACAATGGATACATACATGTAAATGTGCATCCATATGCACACACACACACACACACACACACACACACACACACACACACACACACACAGTCAAGCATACCACATGTACAGGGTTATTTACTGTTTGGATGGATATGCCTCAAAGAAACTTATTGCTGAGTGAAGAGGTTGATAAAACTTAGATTGCTGAGTGAAGAAATGAGTTTTGAAGCCTGATTTAAAAGAGTTTAGGGGGTCAGAGTGTTGGTGGTTGTCAGGTAGTCTTTTCCAGGTTTTGGTGTTTAGATTTGTTTTTGGGGTCCAGTTCTGTGTTGGGGTGTGTGTCCTTAGGGTGAACTGTGAAAAATAGTGACCCGATGAAACCCATACAGAGTAGCCACTGTCTTATGTCTGTCCTCATCCTTGCAACAGCTTTCTTACTCAACCCTGTGAAGAGCTGTCACATTGACTGTGGCCATGTAATGGATGAAGACATCAGGATTTCCTGAGAATGTGTTTCACAGATATTAGATAGGTATCTATCCTGAAGTGTTCAGCGACTGAACAAAAATTAACCTTCAGCTGGGTTCACATTCCTGTGTTTACCTTTTTCATGTCAGGTAGACACAAAACCACTTGCTGAGTTTCAGAATCACTTATTTTCCCCCCTGTTCAGAGGTTTAGCATGATCTGTTGATGAACATATGTGAGAGAGAAGGAAGAGAGATGTGGTGAGTAAATTCTAAGACAAAGGATGACATACTGTCAGCAGCCCTAGAGTTCTTGTAAAATCTGGAAAATATCAGATGGTGAAACCATGACTTCCACTCAGTGGGTGTGGGTGTGTGCATGAGAGACTGATTGGTTGATATATTTAGATTTTACACCACAGCCCAGTCTTGTTGAATATGAACTGCAGTGCACATACGAATACCCATTCTTGAACATGTGTGCATGACCACATTTTGATTTGATGAAGATTTATTGTTTAAACCTGAGTCTTTTCTCAAAACTAAGTGCACAGTACTTTGTCTCCCTGTGGACTTGAGAGCAGCTTGAATTTTACAAAGCATTATTCATATGTTGCACATACTATGAGGAAAGTTCAAACATTAGATACTTGTTTACAAAGTTGACAAGTCTGTCATCCACGCACATTCCTCCAACTAGTCCAAGCACACTCTTGTTTGTCACTGGTATTTTGACAAGTCTGTCATCCACTCCACATGCTTATAGTTATATATCTGCAAACACACATCATGATCATGTCACTGAAGTTTTGATTTTGCCTTCTGAAATTTTGCTCTCTCTCTCTTTCTCTCTCTCTCTCTCTCGCACACACACACACACACACACACACACACACACACACACACGCTGACACACGCTGACACACACTGACACACACGCTTACAGAGATAGATAGATTGATAGATATTTATCTTCAGTTAGTGAGTCAGGGGATATGGTAATAGCTCTGTTCTTTTCTCTTGTTATTTCACTTCATCTTTTCCAGCGTTGAAGGGAAATGGAATGATAGTGTGCATATTTATTAATGGCAACATTTCTTTATACTTGTTCAATTGTTTGAATTCTTAAGGGAATGCCAAAAGAGGACAAAAAGCAGTGGGACGCTCGTGCAAAAGAGGAACGGCAACAGAGAAAACTTGAAGGGGGAGATTATGATCGCATGGACAACACTGGACAAGTCATTGCCGTACGTATTCCGTCTTGTGAAACTTAAAATGTTTCATGATTTCTTTTTTGCCTTTTTGTTACACAATCTCTTAAGTCACTTGATGTTTTTACTAATTTTAGTCACTTTGTGGTGTCCTAGTGAATTTGAACAATTTCCATTATGTGTGTGTGTATACATGTATATATACATTGAATTCTTGAAAGGAAAAAGCTTGTGCCAATTAAGTTCTTTGATAAGGAAGCTGTGTGTGTGTTTGTGTGCGCGCGCGCGTACATATTATATATTTATATATGTCTGGTACTTTGTGTCTGTGCATGTTCATGTTTGAGGATGGGGCATTGTGTGTGTGCATGCATGTGTATGTGTATTCATGTGTGTATTTGTGAATATGTACAATTACATAGAATCGTAGATTACTCTTATGATTTTGTTAACATGATTTTACTTTTAACATAAAAAGATATATGTCTCTTTTTTGATGGGCTACAAGTACAACCCCCACATTCGTAATCGTTTGCAATTGGGTTATTTACTCATTGAACCCCGGCCCAAGCAATGCTTGGGTGCCAAAATGTGTTTCATTAAAACAGTTTCCTTGTTCCTACATGTGCAAAAGCTGCAAGCGAAGTGGAACTAACGTCTGTACTAATTTCTGGCTCTGTCCACATGTGTCAGTTTGGAGGATAAACCAGTCAGTTTTTCAGTAAGATTTCTGGATTTTTCAACATCATTATTGCATGGAAGCCTGCTGAGGTTGTAAACTTGATTGAATGACACAGGAAACAAATGATGAGCACCTAATGGCAGCTGCCATTCGGCTCTACCAAGGTAGACAGCTTGTTGTGAAAATGACTCTGTGTTTGTAAAGCACTTGAGGATAGGCGCTCTGTAAGTATCCATATCATTCATTCATTCAAACTCGATAGGGTTGAATGGGTGAAGTGTGCTCCATTTTGGTGGTGTGTAAGCAGGATATGTTACCTTTCCATAACCCATTGAGCACTGACATGCATTACGGAATCTTTATCTTGTGTATTTTATAGTTTGCATGTGTACACTCACACAGTGATTGAAGCACTGGCAGGTTTGCAAACCTGTTAACCTGGAAGATCAGGAAAATCCTCACCTAAACCAAACAAGCACAGATACCAGAGTCAAACCCAGGCCCCTCAGATTGAAGGTCCGACACTCAGACTACCGGGGTACTCAGCTGTCACTTCCATCTGATCATGTATTAATTTGTCTTGCTTTACAGACCAGGATAGATTCGTTTGAAGAGGCAAGGAAACGTAGAGAGAGAGAGATTGCTGAGACAACAAGCCATTGGCATGGGAAAGGTGAGGGGGTCGTTACTGGGAAGGGTTACTGGGGCACGAAAACGAAGAAACTAGGTCTGAATATGTGTGCACACAGATTTCTGTTTCATTGTTGAAGGAAGGGTAGAACTTGCTATGTTTATTCACAGACTGGAAGTAACTAGGTCTTTGAGCACAAGAAGTTAAAAACAAATGTGCCACCTTTGCTTACAGATGTTTTTTTTAAAATTTCATAACTGATTGCTTAGTAACAATCATTGATTTACTTAGAAAGATGCTTATTTATTGCCATTTTAGACTGGATATAGATGTTGGGTTCATTTATTGCCCTTATAAGATAATAAAGTATTCTATTTATTTATGTAATTATGGTCAGTTAAGACGCAAAAAAGTGAATAAATAGTAATTATTAATGAATGATAAATGATAATAAATAAATAACTGTTGTTTGCTTATTTATTTATTTAAGTGACGACATTCAACTGTGAAAATTAATGCTGTAACAAAATGTCAATGTTCACCAGTATGTAAAACAAAAATCCTCCTACTTCTCATTTATCAATACTGTCATTGAGTAAATACTAATGTAAATGATTCCTTTCAGATCTGACGGAGGAGAGATTCTATTTTATCAACTTCCAAGAGATGTGCGAAGTGACGGAAGGGGAGACGGTAAAGCGGGAGTGGCTGCCGCGTGAAATGGCCATAGGGGAGTACAGCTTGCGCGGAGGCATCATCAACTACTATCACCAGCTGATCTGGCCAGGTGAATGACTGATGGATGGACTGTGTGAAAAATGTCTGTGTGTTGTGTGGTGTGGTGTGGTGTGTGTGTGTTGTGTGTGTGTAGGTGCTTGTGTGTGCATGCGTTTTGTTTGTGCGTGCGTGTGCGTTTGTGTGTGTGTGTTCGAGTATGCACATGCTTGGTGTGGACTATAAAATATAATATATGTAATGTAATACTCAGTCCACACCACCCATGCGCATGTATATATGTATGAATTCAAATGTGTTGATTTGAGATACCCTTACCTGAAAGAGAGAGGGGGAGAGAGAGAGAGAGTGTGTGTATGTGTGTGAGTGGTATGGACTGAAACACATATGTGTATGGATTTGTCTGTGTGAGAGACTTACCAGAAGTATTTGGATGTGTGTTCTGGGTGCTTGATTATTAAAAAAAGAAAAAAAAAGAAAACAGAAGATACTGATAGCTCCCAGTATTGATGCTTGATAAATGTTTTCATGCTTCTTACAATTGATGAAAACACATCATGCCTCTTTCAATTAACATTGCATGATGATATAATTGGCTTCTTCAGTTTATCTTTGTGTCCTGAAATTTTAGACTTACACTTTTGTTTCAGTTTATTCCCGTGTCACTATGGAAGTTCGGAACTAGTGGATGATAATGATGATGATAATAATGATAATTAAATATTTTACTGTGCGCTATAATAAAGCCACACTTCCTTACACATGTATGTGTGTCTACTGATATAAAATGAAGAAAAACAATAAACGAAATGTGTGTGCGCACCTTGTGGAACAGTAGAATATGTTGTTGTTCTTGTTTTGTTTTTGCTCAGGTGTTTATTGTTGTTTTTTAAAAATTATTTAAAAATTTTATTTCTTAGGTGGAATTCCTCTTGGATTTCGGCTGAGTGCAGAGAATCAATGTAAGTGTTCCAGGAAGAGTAATTGGGTCAAACTATGAAAGAATACATTCAAGAAAAACCTGTGAGTGTGGATGGGGTCAGATGGCAAAATAATATATAAGACAAATCTGTGTGAGTGTGTTGATGGGCTCAAAATTTTTTTTTATTTTGGGGGATGGCGGTTGGGGGGGGGAGGGGAGGGGCAAATCTTTATCTGTAAAAGTTCACCAAAACTTTATGAAATTAGCTGTTGACTTTTGACCCCAGAACTTCTTTGGTCTTGAAGGTGCTAAGACAAGTGGTGTTTTTATTTTTATTTTTTAGAATCTGATGATAATTAAAGCTATTAAATTAAATGAATAAAGTATATAAATAAATGAATAAATTGCTCATACATATGGATTTTGCTCCATTTATTGTGAGGTGATGCAGGTGGCTGCTCTGAGGGAGACTTTCCTCTTCATGGCATTTCCTGTTTCTCCCACTTAACATTTCCTGCCTGTCATTGTCGCTTGTGTCGGGATCGTATTGTGTTGCTTTCCATTGTATTCCTCCTTGTTACAACAGATTTTTCTTTGTGAAATCTGGGCTGTTCTCACTGTGGCGATTATGTTACAATAGTGCAGGGCCAACCTTTTTTTTGTTGTTGTTTTTTTGTGGTCCAATCTAGAAGTGTATTTGTTTTTCTATCAACACGGATTTTTTCTGCAGAATTTTGACAGAGACAACCGGTTTGTGGCTGCTGGGTTCTTTTGCTTGTGGTAAATGCATGTTACATGTAGGGCCCTGGTTTATCGTCACATCCTAATGACTTGCATCCAGAACTCCATTCAAGGTCTTGTGGAGGGGGAGAAAAAAAAAAGCGTGTGCGAGATTTGATCCAGCACCCTCAGATTCTCTCACTTTCTAGGCAGACGTGTTACCGCTAGGCTATCACTCCCAAGTTGAGCGCTGTGCATAAGTTTTGGTGTTGGGTTTAGCGTATAGAATGTAAATATGTACATCTATGTGTGTGTGTGTGATTTTAAAGATACAGATTGGTGTTGTTGAAAATGTTTGATATAGATTATCTTGAAGCCAAAAATGGTGGCTGCCTTATTAGAAAACTTTTTTTTTAAAGCCACAATGATGGTTAATTATTTAAAAAAATGCAAATGTTGGTTACTAGGTTTTAAAATGAAAATAATTGTTCTTTTATCTTGAAAGAAAACATAGTGGTTGTTTTATTGGAAAAGTCATTTTTTGAAGTGACGGTGATCATGGTTTTATTTTTTTGAAATGGAAATGTTGGTTGAAATGAAAATGATGGTTAATTTACTTTTTAAATAAAAATTCATCCCTTCTATTTCGGTTTATCTATGTTTTTTTTTCCTGCAGCTTCTGAATTTCACCGAATTCCTGTTGAGGAACTGGAACAGGATTCCCGTGACTATGGAGCCATCATTGAAAACGCTGAGAAGTTGGTCAGAGGAGGGATGAGAGACGGTCAATACCCCCCGCTGTATTGTCTGGTGTGTGTCGTTCACTTTGATTTTCATTGATTAGTGGAGGAAGGTGTGCAGAATAGTTAGAAAATTTTGCCAGAGAACAACCCTTTTGTTACCCGTGGGTTCTTTTTCAGTGCACCAAGCCAGTGCTGTATACAGATTTGTGGTTTATCATCTCATCCAAATGACCAGAGACCTTGTTTGGTTTTTCTGATCAAACTTGCAAGAAAGGGTGAAAGCGGGAATTGAACCTAGACCCTTATGGACATTGTTTTGGTAGATGAGCGTTTTAACCATTCTGTCACCATCCTCCTGGATACCTACTAGCATTTTGGGGGTCTTGTGTGCCTTTTTTGTACATTACTTTTGTGTATTATGTGTAATTATGTTTGTGTTCACATGACCTTTTAAAAAAAAAAAAAAAAAAAATCTTTTGATGAAATATTAGTGGAATGGTCATCATCAGTCATATCCAGGGTTTGAGCATGAGTATGACTGTACTTGTGACTATTTTCTTTTCCGGCTTTCCGTCATTTCATGGTCCATGTTTATGGTGTTTTCAACCCTGATGGGGCCCTGTGCTTTTGGATGGGTTATTACTAGTATTTGCAGCAGTGATGATAACCATGACAATGATGATTCTCTCTCTCTTGCACTTTTTTTTTTCTCTCTCTCTCTCTCCTTATTCCTTCAATGCTGTCTTCCTGTTTGCCAACAAAGATAATTTTCACTGACAGACACGCAACATAACTCTGCTTGTTGACATATTACTGATGAGACTGGCCCAAAACAGACCAGAGGGGCAGTTCTCCGTTATTGCCTCACTTGCCAGAGGGCTTAATAATGGGCAGTAAGTAAGTAGGATAGCCGGTTGTGTCCAGTTATGAGTAAGTATGATAGACCGTTGTGTCCGACTATAACCATCAGAACAGCAGAGGAGGCATCTGCTGTCCTGATTATCTGGGCCAGAATTTGATTTCAGTGGACTGTGTCTTGCACAAGTTCCATCTCCACTCTCTCAGTCTGGAGGGTTTTGGGACAGTCATATCCCAAAGGCCAACTAGCCCCCAAGGCTGCAGCACTAACTGACTAAGAGCCAGTGCAGTCTTGCCTCCTAATTTCAGTTCACAAGAGACTAAGCTGTGAATGACTTCACATTTCAATAGAGAAACCACTGAGCTCTCACTTTGCTGTTGGCCCAGCTGTAAGCTTATGTCAATCTGTGATAAGGGAGTACATCATTACAAGCATTACCCATTTGTTTTTGGCGCATACATTGGTAATTTTATGTTTCTAATGTTGTATCTTTTTTTTGACTTCTCCCCACTGGCCCGGCAGACCAAGGAATACGAGAAGACAAAGAACCTGTGCGAGTGGCTGTGGGTGCACTCTGGAAGAGGCATGGGCCGGTCCAACCCCCTGGGCAGGATCCACTCTGTGGAGGACATGGTGGTGCAGCTGCTGGCATTCTCTGGGAAGCCAGAGGTGAAGAACGTGGCCAAGTTCCTCGTCACCAACAACCTGGAGGGCAGCCGCTGGGACTACATCTCCAGCACTGCGTACGTTCAGGCACTCCTGTCTCTCCTTTTCCATCATCGTCGTCGTCTTGTTGTTTTTTTGTTTGCTTGTTTGTTTGATGAAAACTGCTCAGTGAACAGGTTTGGTGCTTCTGTCTCCTTTTTGGTCGTCTTGTTTTTTGTTTGTTTCTTTCTTTGGTGGAAACATTGCTCAGCGAACAGGTTCAGATGGCAGTTGTGTGCTTGCTAATTAGATGTTTTTAGCGACATTGGTTAATTAGATGTCCGCTTTACGATACAATATCATTTTTTCTCCGTCTCTTTCTTTCCTTCTTCTAATCAGTAATTGTCCGTTTCATCTCCTGTTTCACCTCATTCCCCTCCTCCTACTTCTCTCTTTAAAAAAATTTTTTTTATCCTGTTGCTGTTGTTGGTTGACAATTTCTCCCTCTTCCTCCTTTTTTCTGTTACCTGTTGTTGTTGGTTGACAATTTCTCCCTCTTCCTCCTTTTTTCTGTTACCTGTTGTTGTTGGTTGACAGTTTCTTCCTCCTCCTCCTCCTTTTTTCTGTTACCTGTTGTTGGTTGACAACAGCTTCCCCTCTTCCTGCCCCACTTTTTGTTGTTGGTCAAGAGCTTCTTCTTACTCCTCCTCCATCTCCTCCTCTTTCCTGCTACCTGTCATTTTTGTTGTTGGTCGACAATTTCTTCTCCCTCCTCCATCTCCTCCTCTTTTCTGTTGCCTGTTATTGTTGGTTGACAACTATGTTTCCTCTTTGCTGTTACCTGTTGTTGGTTGACAACTGTGTTTCCTCTTTCCTGTTACCTGTTGTTGTTGGTTGACAACTGTGTTTCCTCTTTCCTGTTACCTGTTGTTGTTGGTTGACAACTGTGTTTCCTCTTTCCTGTTACCTGTTGTTGTTGGTTGACAACTGTTTCCTCTTTCCTGTTACCAGTTGTTGTTGGTTGACAACTGTGTTTCCTCTTTCCTGTTACCTGTTGTTGGTTGACAACTGTTTCCTCTTTCCTGTTACCTGTTGTTGTTGGTTGACAACTCTGTTTCCTCTTTCCTGTTACCTGTTGTTGTTGGTTGACAACTGTGTTTCCTCTTTCCTGTTACCTGTTGTTGTTGGTTGACAACTGTGTTTCCTCTTTCCTGTTACCTGTTATTGTTGGTTGACAACTCTGTTTCCTCTTTCCTGTTACCTGTTGTTGTTGGTTGACAACTGTGTTTCCTCTTTCCTGTTACCTGTTGTTGTTGGTTGACAACTGTGTTTCCTCTTTCCTGTTACCTGTTATTGTTGGTTGACAACTGTTTCCTCTTTCCTGTTACCTGTTGTTGTTGGTTGACAACTGTTTCCTCTTTCCTGTTACCTGCTGTTGTTGGTTGACAACTTTGTTTCCTCTTTCCTGTTACCTGTTGTTGTTGGTTGACAACTGTTTCCTCTTTCCTGTTACCTGTTTCACCTTCTTCCTCCTCCTCTGCCTCCTCTTCTTTCTTTCTTTTCATCTTAATTTTGGTCTTCTTTTTCATCTTTTTTTCTTTCTTACATTCTTGTTGTTGATCTTCTTGTTCTTCTTCTCCTCCTCCTTTCCCATTCCTCCTCTTCTTTCTTCTTTCTTTTCATCTTTATTTTTTCTTTTTCATCTTTTTCTTTTTTTTTTTTTTTTGTGTTATTGTTCTTCTCCTCCTCCCCCGCTCCTCCTCCTCCTTATCCTTTGTTTTTTCTGCTGCTACTGCTTCATTTTTTTCTTTAGTGTTCATTGGCTGTAAATCCTATGTTCACTGGTATACGTGTTCAAGTGGATTTTTACGTGTGTGACCATTTTTACACACCAGTGGAGGCTTAACATAGTTACTGTTTTTTTGAGGATGTGCATGCTGGATGTGTTCTTGTTTCCACAATTCAACAAACACTGACATGGATTATGAGATCTTTAATGTGTGCATTTGATGATTTGTATGCACATATGCACATACACATGAAAGGGTTTCAGACACTATCACGTTATTAGGTCTGCACATCGGTTGACCTGGGAGATCAGAAAAATGACCCTTCTTTACCCCACCAGGCACTGCAACCAGGATTTGAACCCAGGACCATTTGATGTCAAACCTTTTAACCTAATCACCTGGCAGTTGCACCCATAGAGCAGTCCCACCTCGTTTCCAGTGAAAAGATGTTAAACTGAAGAACGAATGTTAAACATTGTTTTTTGTTGTGGTGGTGGTGGTGTTTGTTGCATTTTGGATTTTTTTTCTTCTTCTTTTTCTTCTTTGTTGGTCTTGTTGCTTTTCTGTCTGTATTATATGAATGTCTGCATCATTTTGATTATGTACATTGTTTTGTAGTTCCTGTTCATGATTAACATATTTATGTATGTTGTATAAGGGGGACTCGGAATGAGGGATGTGGAACTAATGCCTCTGAACTTGTACAATATGATGAGACAGCAGACTATATATATATATAAAAGTTTTTTTCCCTACATAGATTTTCACATCCCTGCTTTTTTCTGTATCGTCAAGTAAGCTCTCAAGGCCTGACGAGCATGTTATCAGTTGTATGTAGGTCAGGCATCTGCCGTTTTAGAATCTGTTTTTATCTTTTCGCTTTAAGCAGATAATAATGATAATAATAATAATTATGTACATTTATGTAGCACCCTTTCTCTCAGAGAACTCAGGGAGCTTTACATGAAAGAAAAAGTTAAAAATTACATGAGTCATTCGTGACAACTCTTTCTCACAACCCCTCCCTTCCCTTCTCTTCCCACTCCCCCACTCTCCCTCTCTTATTCATCATGCATCCAAAGTGAGCTGACAGGGATGGTGTTTGAGAAGAAGGAAACTGAGAGTGCTTATAGATAGATGTGGTGTTGTGTATAATTATCAGTCCACCTGCTTTGATATATTCTTCAAAGTTAAAGTTGTGGGTCAGTTTTTGTTTTTTTTTTTTTTACCTGATCACAGAAGGACTTATGCTAAAAGAGTTGAAATATGTGCATAAATGCGTAACTGTGTGCAAGTGAGTGTGTGTGTATTTTTTTTCTCTAGAAATTGATTTGTGTGTGTGTGTGTGTGTGTGTGTGTGTGTGTGTTTTGCTGATGCCCCTGATGTGCCAGAAATATGTAAGAAGTTGTCATCGTCTTTCTCCAACAACACAATAGTTATATATATTTTTTGTCCAGTGTGTTTTTGAGAGTGGTAACACTTATGTACGATAAATTGTAAGTAGCAAAATATAAATTGAAGAATCATGCTTTTTTTTGTTTTTTAGCTGCAGCTTGCACCAGTCACTGGACGTATCAAGGAACTGTTCTCTCTCAGTCGTCCGAAGATATATGTAAGTACTCCCTGAAGCGTCAGAAGTGCACTTAAAACAAAAATCCAAGGTCCCTGTTAAGATATTGGGAATAAAAGGAGGAGACGATAGATTTGTTGTTTCTTAACTTGCATATATATATGTGTAACTTCTCACAGTGATCAGTTTTACTTGCAGTCAGCTTAAAAAACATCTACAATTATTTATTATTCTCATGATGTCGTCTTTAATGTTGTTGATGGTAATCAGTAGGCTTGTCAGCAGATTTCTGTGTTCTTTCATTTACTGTTGGGTGGATAGGGAAGAGTGGAGGGGTGTTGTGTGGTGGGGGTTGGGGGGAGGGAGGAAAAACATGGTTTTTGATTAACAATAAAATTTCAAGAAAAAATTTCAGGGGTTAGAAAGAAGATCTGACACATATTCTAAATAAACAGACAGGTTAACTGAATAAACTGACAAATGTTTTTAAATGAATAAATAGAATGGACCAAAGCAAAATTTTGACATACCAAGACATATTTACACACTCTGTCTGTCTCTCTCTCACACACACACAGACACTCTCTCTAGCCCCCACTACCACCATCCACCATCACTACCACCCACATCCTCTCCACACACACACACACATATATGTGTACCAATACCCTCTCCCATACACCACAATCATGTAAACCTCAGCCACAAGACTTGAAAAATGAACGTAACCAACTCTCATGTCTGTTAAACGTGTTGGGATTCATGATAATAAATAAAGTTGAGTCAGAAAAACAAGCAAACAAAAACAAACCAAACCCTCTTTTACAGGTACACCGT
The DNA here is from genome assembly GCF_041734735.1 of Babylonia areolata. NCBI lineage: Eukaryota > Metazoa > Mollusca > Gastropoda > Neogastropoda > Buccinidae > Babylonia > Babylonia areolata. The sequence continues at coordinate 13,346,290 of NC_134892.1, read as the reverse complement.
ATCAGACTCGGTCTGTGCACACTACGATCTTCAGCTGACTGAAAACCATGTGCCAGCCAAAGATAAGTCGGAGACGCTGCCGTTCAGAATGATACCGCAGAGCAGAATCTCCGGACTTCAGGCAAGCAGTGGGCGTGGAAGAGGCGGGAGGAAACCCCCATCAAGTGCAGCCGGGGACGCTGGAAATGATCGAGGAGGAAGGACCTACTCACAGGTGAGTTGGCACTCATGTGTGATGGTCATGTCCAACTGTGACCATCAGAACAGCAGTGGAGGAGGCAGCTGCTGTCCCCACTGTCTGGGCTAGAATTAGATTGTAGTGGAGAGTGTCTTGTGAGGAGGCAGCTGCTGTCCCCACTGTCTGGGCTAGAATTAGATTGTAGTGGAGAGTGTCTTGTGAGGAGGCAGCTGCTGTCCCCACTGTCTGGGCTAGAATTAGATTGTAATGGAGAGTGTCTTGTGAGGAGGCAGCTGCTGTCCCCACTGTCTGGGCTAGAATTAGATTGTAGTGGAGAGTGTCTTGTGAGGAGGCAACTGCTGTCCCCACTGTCTGGGCTAGAATTAGATTGTAGTGGAGAGTGTCTTGTGAGGAGGCAGCTGCTGTCCCCACTGTCTGGGCTAGAATTAGATTGTAGTGGAGAGTGTCTTGTGAGGAGGCAGCTGCTGTCCCCACTGTCTGGGCTAGAATTAGATTGTAGTGGAGAGCGTCTTGTGAGGAGGCAGCTGCTGTCCCCACTGTCTGGGCTAGAATTAGATTGTAGTGGAGAGCATCTTGTGAGGAGGCAGCTGCTGTCCCCACTGTCTGGGCTAGAATTAGATTGTAATGGAGAGTGTCTTGTGAGGAGGCAGCTGCTGTCCCCACTGTCTGGGCTAGAATTAGATTGTAGTGGAGAGCGTCTTGTGAGGAGGCAGCTGCTGTCCCCACTGTCTGGGCTAGAATTAGATTGTAGTGGAGAATGTCTTGTGAGGAGGCAGCTGCTGTCCCCACTGTCTGGGCTAGAATTAGATTGTAATGGAGAGTGTCTTGTGAGGAGGCAGCTGCTGTCCCCACTGTCTGGGCTAGAATTAGATTGTAGTGGAGAGTGTCTTGTGAGGAGGCAACTGCTGTCCCCACTGTCTGGGCTAGAATTAGATTGTAGTGGAGAGTGTCTTGTGAGGAGGCAGCTGCTGTCCCCACTGTCTGGGCTAGAATTAGATTGTAGTGGAGAGTGTCTTGTGAGGAGGCAGCTGCTGTCCCCACTGTCTGGGCTAGAATTAGATTGTAGTGGAGAGCGTCTTGTGAGGAGGCAGCTGCTGTCCCCACTGTCTGGGCTAGAATTAGATTGTAGTGGAGAGCATCTTGTGAGGAGGCAGCTGCTGTCCCCACTGTCTGGGCTAGAATTAGATTGTAATGGAGAGTGTCTTGTGAGGAGGCAGCTGCTGTCCCCACTGTCTGGGCTAGAATTAGATTGTAATGGAGAGTGTCTTGTGAGGAGGCAGCTGCTGTCCCCACTGTCTGGGCTAGAATTAGATTGTAGTGGAGAGCGTCTTGTGAGGAGGCAGCTGCTGTCCCCACTGTCTGGGCTAGAATTAGATTGTAGTGGAGAGTGTCTTGTGAGGAGGCAGCTGCTGTCCCCACTGTCTGGGCTAGAATTAGATTGTAGTGGAGAGCGTCTTGTGAGGAGGCAGCTGCTGTCCCCACTGTCTGGGCTAGAATTAGATTGTAATGGAGAGTGTCTTGTGAGGAGGCAGCTGCTGTCCCCACTGTCTGGGCTAGAATTAGATTGTAGTGGAGAGCGTCTTGTGAGGAGGCAGCTGCTGTCCCCACTGTCTGGGCTAGAATTAGATTGTAGTGGAGAGTGTCTTGTGAGGAGGCAGCTGCTGTCCCCACTGTCTGGGCTAGAATTAGATTGTAATGGAGAGCGTCTTGTGAGGAGGCAGCTGCTGTCCCCACTGTCTGGGCTAGAATTAGATTGTAGTGGAGAGTGTCTTGTGAGGAGGCAGCTGCTGTCCCCACTGTCTGGGCTAGAATTAGATTGTAATGGAGAGTGTCTTGTGAGGAGGCAGCTGCTGTCCCCACTGTCTGGGCTAGAATTAGATTGTAGTGGAGAGTGTCTTGTGAGGAGGCAGCTGCTGTCCCCACTGTCTGGGCTAGAATTAGATTGTAATGGAGAGTGTCTTGTGAGGAGGCAGCTGCTGTCCCCACTGTCTGGGCTAGAATTAGATTGTAATGGAGAGTGGCTTGTGAGGAGGCAGCTGCTGTCCCCACTGTCTGGGCTAGAATTAGATTGTAATGGAGAGTGGCTTGTGAGGGGGCAGCTGCTGTCCCCACTGTCTGGGCTAGAATTAGATTGTAGTGGAGAGTGGCTTGTGAGGAGGCAGCTGCTGTCTCCACTGTCTGGGCTAGAATTAGATTGTAGTGGAGAGTGTCTTGTGAGGAGGCAGCTGCTGTCCCCACTGTCTGGGCTAGAATTAGATTGTAGTGGAGAGTGTCTTGTGAGGAGGCAGCTGCTGTCCCCACTGTCTGGGCTAGAATTAGATTGTAATGGAGAGTGTCTTGTGAGGAGGCAGCTGCTGTCCCCACTGTCTGGGCTAGAATTAGATTGTAATGGAGAGTGTCTTGTGAGGAGGCAGCTGCTGTCCCCACTGTCTGGGCTAGAATTAGATTGTAATGGAGAGTGTCTTGTGAGGAGGCAGCTGCTGTCCCCACTGTCTGGGCTAGAATTAGATTGTAGTGGAGAGTGGCTTGTGAGGAGGCAGCTGCTGTCCCCACTGTCTGGGCTAGAATTAGATTGTAGTGGAGAGTGTCTTGTGAGGAGGCAGCTGCTGTCCCCACTGTCTGGGCTAGAATTAGATTGTAGTGGAGAGTGTCTTGCGAGGAGGCATCTGCTGTCCCGACTATCTGAGCTAGAATTTGATCACAGTGGAGAGTGTCTTGTCCAAGTTAAATCCCCATTCTGTTGGCCAAGAGGGTTTCAGGACAGTTGGCATTGGGATAGTCCCCAAAGGCCAAGTCCCAAAGGCTGAAGCAAAAAGAACCAGAGCAATCTTGCCTTCTAGTATGAGAGTCATAGTCCTTCACAACAATTCCCATGGCAGTGGAGATACCATTGATCATACAGCTTTCACTTTGCTATTGGCCCAACTTACTGCTCATGATTGAGGAGAAAATACCTTAACTCTCTCCATACGAACGGCGAAAGAGACGACGTTAACAGCGTTTCACCCCAATTACCATCATTAAAATATTGCAAGCGGAAGACTCTTATACTGAAGCGGTGAATGTTGACAAAGAATACCACAATTCTGACGACGGAAGCTAAAGGTTGGGTCATTCAGACACCCACTGGACATGCGAGGGGTCTGTGTAGAGGAGAAGAGAGGACTGGTCGTACTGAGTGAGTTAAAGGTGGATTCATATTCACTGATGATAGTGGAGGAAACCTTGCATGTGGGTTGGTATTTGGATGGCATTAGGTGATGATATAGGAGAAAATACAAGTTGGTTTGTATTTGTTGATGATAATGTAGGAAAGACCTCATAGTGGGTTGGAATTCTCTGATGTTCGAGGAGAAAATACCTCCCAGGTGGCTTGATTTTCATTGATAACAGTGGAAGAAAGACCTACTCTCCAGTGGATTGGCATTCGCTGATTTAAGAGGAGAAAATACCTCGTATGTGAGTCGACATTCGCTGATGATAGAGGGAAAAATACCTCACACATGGGTTGGCATTCGTTGATGATGGTGGAGGAGAGATTTTCTCACAGTAGGGTTGGCGTTCATTGATGATAGTTGTCAAAATACTTCACAGGAGGATTGGCTTTCGTTGATGATAGTGGAGGAAAAACCTCACTGGTGGGTTTGCTTTGGCTGATGACAGATGACGGAATACTTCACAGGTTGGTTGGCATTTGTTGATGATAATCAACAAAATAATTCGCAAGTGGATTGGCACTCATTGATTATAGTGAAGGAAAGGTCTTCTCACAGGTGGGTTGACATTCGTTGATGATAGTGGACAAAATGCCTCACAGGTGGGTTTGCACTCACTGATAATGTTGAAGGAGAAACCTGTTCACCAGTGATAGAGGTGAAAATGCCTCATGGATGGTTTGACGTTCGCTGATGATTGAGTACAGAAGACATACTAGCAGATGGGTCTTCAAGAATGTCAAATGTAAATTATGAGCCTTGTGAACAAGCTTTAATTTCTGTTTGCTGTATTGCTTTGAAAGCATTCAAGTGATCGCATTTGTCCTGTTTTAACTTAGACCCAACTGAGCATTATGTTTAAAGAATACTGTTTTTGGAAATTCAGTTCCTAACAGATTGGGGGACATTTTGATATTCTTCGTTCGTGGGCTGCAACTCCCACATTCACTCGTATGTACACGAGCAGGTTTTATGTGTATGATAATTTTTACCCCACCATGTAGGCAGCCATACTCTTTTTCTGGGGTGTACATGCTGGGTATATTCTTGTTTCCGTAACCCACCGAATGCTGACATGGATTACAGTATCTTTAATGAGTGTATTTGATCTTCTGCTTGCATATACACGCGAAGGGGGTTCAGGCACAAGCAGGTCTGCACATATATTGACCTTGGAGATCGGAAAAATCTCCACCCTTTACCCACCAAGCGCCATTACTGAGATTCGAACGCGGGACCCTCAGATTGAAAGTCCATCGCTTTAACCCCTCGGCTATTGCACCCGTCTATTTTGACGTTTGAACACTATTGTAATTTGATGTGATTTTGCAACTGATGTGATGCACAGCGTTAAACGAGCAGATATTTGAAGCAGTGATTGGAAAAAAAAGACAAAAAAGAAATGTTCATTTTTCTCCAGTTGGCGCGACCAGTGATGGGGAGAGGTGTGCAGGATATTGAGGACAGCGACAGCTCTTCGGTCAGCAATCTGGGGTCAGGGTGGAGACAACCGCTCAAATCGAGCCCACCTGGTGAGAGTTCACTCCCTTGGTCAGTGCTTTTCTCCCTTCTGTGTCTGTTTCTCTTTTTTTTTCTGTTGTAGGCAATGTCTTTATTTTGTTTTTTTCTTTTCTTATTTTCTGATGTATCGTTAGCCTTTTAGTTTCACTCTAGTTATTTATCATTTATGCCACTTTGTGAATACACTTTTATCTGTTTATATGATATGTGTATGTTTGGCCAAACATGCTTGATTGATATTGAAAGTATAATGATAAATATGTGTAGAGAGAATGGAATGGGGGGTTGGGTATACACACGAGTGGAGTTCAGGCACTAGCAGGTCTGCACATACGTTGACAGTGGGAGATTGGAAAAAACCTCCACCATTATTAATTGAACCCAAAACAGGGATCGAATTTACGGTGAGTATCCAGTGTTCTAACCATTTGGCCATTTACACCTGTCATGATATGGTTTAATAATGAATGACAGATACATTTGTTCATTATTGATACTGGTTTCTGTTTTTAGACCTGCCTTTTCTGTTTTTGTTTCACAGATTCTGCAGCCAAGGGCGGAGGAGTGACCTGGGTATCAGACGCGTTAAGTGGGTTGAAAGAGTCGTCTGATCCAGAAACATCACAGTGGGGAGGTGAGTTGAGTTACCCTCACCCCTCCCATCCCATCCCCACCTGTCTCCCCCTCCCTCCCCTATACCCCCCAACCCACCCACCCTCCCAGCCTCCTTCCCCTGTTATTGGTATACCAGGGACTTTCAGCTGAAATGGGTTGTGTTACCCTCACCCCTCCCATCCCATCCCCACCTGTCTCCCCCTCCCTCCCCCATACCCCCCAACCCACCCACCCTCCCAGCCTCCTTCCCCTGTTCTTGGTATACCAGGGACTTTCAGCTGAAATGGGTTGTGTTACCCTCACCCCTCCCATCCTTGCCTGTGCCCCCCCCCACCCCTCCTAACCCACCCAATCCCCCTTAACCCGCCCACCCTCCCAGCCTCCTTCCCCTTGTGTGTATGCCAGGGACTTATCAGCTGAAATAGTAGTTAGATGTGCTCCCACTTCTCCACATACTTTCAGCACAAAAACTTAAAAGAATGAAAAATGCGCGCTTGCATTCACGTGCACATGCACATGTGCGTGTGTATGCACTAACACACACACACACACATCACATCACACGACACCACACCACTCCACACCACACCACATCACTCCACACCACTCCACTCCACACCACTCCACTCCACACCACTCCACACCACTCCACACCACTCCACTCCACACTACGACACAACACTCCACTCCAGACCACTACACACACACACACACACACACACACACACACACATACATACAGAGAACAAGAGTTCACATTTAGTGTTTTGATATAAAAAATTTTTTTTTTTTTTTTTTTTTTAAATTTCTGGTAGCATATCCATGTGTGTATTTGTTTCATGAGATTTTCTGTGACACAGACCTATGGAAAAATAGTTAGGTTTCTAACACCTTTTTGAATGATGCTATTTGGTTTCAGACTGAAATGAAATATTGAGCGTGAAGTTTTTCAGATTGATGTGTGTCAAATCACCTAGGTATTATTGGCAGCTTTGAAACTTGAGTTGAACTGCATTGTGTCTTAAATGTTAGGAATAGGCATGCTCATGGTTTGTTTCTTAGTTATACAGATTTAAGTGGCTGTGGGAAAAGAAGAGAAAAAAAATCTTTCTCACTTTCTGTAATTTGTGTATTTATCCACTTTAGAGATTCAGAGTTTGTGTAAATGTTGTATGTATACATTCTTGATTTTGTCTTTGTAAGACTGTATGATTTTTTTTTGGTTTATATCTCAAGGAAGACAGTGTGTATTTGTTTAATTTGTCCCAGTGATATTGTTGTTATTAGATTTAAAAAAAAAGAAAGAAGAAAAATCAAAACTTTTTACCTTCTCTACAGGTGGGCCAGAAAAAGTAACTCGTGAAGCAGAGCAGGATGATGATTTTCCAGCGTTGCAGGTAAAAAGAAAAGAAAAAAAAAAATTATTCAGTGTATTTGAATCAAAATATGAGTTATTTTCCTAGATACCTATGTATAAAATGCTTGCACACACTCACACAACCACCCCCAACCTCAATACATATTGGTGTACACAAAAGACACATGCATATGTACATGTGCACACACACGCACAGATATACACATACATAGGAACATGAGCACAGACAGAGCTTGGCCGTTATCTGTTGGGGTTTTTTTTATGTGCAGAGGTATGTTATTATGCACTATTGTACATGTTTTGTTTCATGTAAGGTGCTCAGAGCGCATCATATTTGGGAGTTTGCACCATATTTGTACTATCTATTATTATTATTCTCATTAGGAATTTCCCAGAGATACTTAGATGTGATATTTCTTCTTCATCACATTCTGGACAGAAGACAAAACAGATCATGTACGGTCTTTGGTGCATTGGATACAGGCATTCTGTACATGTTCACATTTATTTTGTTTAAAGAAAAAACTGTAAAAGAGAAAAAGGGATGTACACATTGTGACACCTTACAAGCTGGAAATAGAGTTCAGTTCAGTTTCTCAAGGAAGCATCACTGCATTTGGACAAATCCATATAGGCTGCACCAAACAGCAGATGCCTTACCAGCAGCATAACCGGATGTGTTTAATCAGGCCTTGAAGGAAAGTAAGGTGAATAGAAAAATGAATAAACGAATAGATAGAAAAATAACAGTAAGCTGAGTCATCATTTTGGGTGTCATACTTTCACCTCAATTGTTGATTGTGCAGGGCAGTAAACAGGTGTTTGGCTTTTTTTTTTCTTTTTCTTTTCTTTTTTTCTCTTGTTTTTTGCTTCACTTCAGTTGGATCTATTTTGCGTCATGAGGATACACATAATATTAAGGAGAAAAAGTGAGCAAGGAAAAGTGAAAAAAAAAGTTGCAGTTGCACTCATTCCTTTTCATCTCATGGGTCTGTGAGCTTGGGAATTGTAATCAGATTGACAGTTATCATGATTTGTCATAGGGATGCCAGAAAAAGGTTCACTTCATCAGGATGTTGCACCCACTTTCTTATCCATGTTTCATGTACATAGCCTTACATCTTTTTTTTTTTTTTGACAGATTTCTGTTGTGTGTATATGTAGTAACATACGTGCTAAAACAATATATGCTGAAAAAAAAGAACAAGTGAGTAAAAAAATAAAATCGAAATATAAACTTTAAACATGTATATATAGTAATTTGGTGTGTCTCCATAAAAACAAAATACCAACTCTAAATATGTATGATTATGTAGTAGTTTGGTGTGCCTCAATAACTAGTTCATGGCAGTGTTGTTGTTTTTTTTGTTTTTGTTTTGTTTTTAATCCCAAATCCAGCAGACCAAACTTTGTGTCATAAACATCGGGTCAAGTAACAGGTGCTGGGTTTTGATGTGCTCTGATTTGACTGAAAGTGACTGTTTTGTTTTCCTACAAAGTTATGCTGTGCATTGAAAAGTATGTGGGTAAGCTCCATCACAAGAGTGAATTTCTTTATCAAGAAAAGAAACAGATGTTTTTCTTTTTTTTTTCTTTACGTTTTGTTTGTTTTTTTCTTTTTTAATTTGTATATTATTTATTATTAGTATCATTGTGTTTTTTCTTCTTTTTTTTTTCTAAAAAACAAAACAAAACACTGTTTTATTGATTTGATTGGCAGATGTCAAACATGAGGGTATCGCCTGCAGCTCCTGCATGGGGGAGAGGGAGAGGAAGGGGGGTAGCCCCTCCCCCTGCCCCAGGTCCCTCTGCCGCTGCCTTTGGATCTTCAGTGCGGCCACCTCCAGGATTTGAGGGTATGTATTGCTGCTCTGTTGCTGTTGCTGCTGCTTCTGCTGCATTTGTGGGCTTCTGCTCGCACATTCACTGTCATTCAACATAGACACTCCCATTTCCACAGCTTCTTTCAAATCTTCTCTTTAGACCCTTCCGTTTAAACAGTTTCGTAATACTTGTTCTAGGTAAACGACTTTATACTTTGGTTTTAAGCATTTTGGGTTTTTCACTATTTTGTCACTTCCTGTCAGTGGTGGACAACTTATTTAGCTGGTTAAAGGTTGAGACTTCGCTCTGAAAATACAACAAGCAGCACTGATATCTTTGTCAGCTACTGTTTGACAAGCAGTACTGGTATCTTTGTCAGCTGCTGTTTGACAAGCAGTTCTGATATCTTTGTCAGCTACTGTTTGACAAGCAGTACTGATATCTTTGTCAGCTACTGTTTGACAAGCAGTACTGGTATCTTTGTCAGCTACTGTTTGACAAGCAGTACTGATATCTTTGTCAGCTACTGTTTGACAAGCAGTACTGATATCTTTGTCAGCTACTGTTTGACAAGCAGTACTGGTATCTTTGTCAGCTACTGTTTGACAAGCAGTACTGGTATCTTTTCAACTGCAGTTTGAAACTTTGTTCTTATCCATGTTTTGTGTGTGTATATGTGCTTGTATTATGATATCTGAAGTTTTGTGTGAATTGTTTTATTCTATTATTTTGTTATTTACAGTTGTGCAGTTTTCATATGGGTAAAGCATTTTGAGCTCTGTTTGAGAAAACATGTTGAGCAAGTGTTCATTATTATTACTATTCACTCATATTCACTGCTACCTACAAGTGGGCATTTACATGCATGGCCGTTTTTATCCGATAAAGTAGGCAGTCATATACCACCCATGTAGGTTGTCATATGTTTTTGGGGTGGGGTGTGCATGATGGGTATGCTCTTGTTTCCATAACAGACCAAATTTCTGACATGGATTTGGGATTCTTTAGTTTGAGCATTTGATCTTCTACATGCGTATACACACATGAAGGTGGTTTTGGCTCGAGCAGGTCTGCACATCTGTTGACCTGGGGGATCGGAAAAATCTCCACCCTTGACTCGCCAGGCACTGTGGCCAGGATTTGAACCTAGGACCCGCAAATTGAAAGTCCAGCGCTTTACCACTTGGCTGTAGATACTTGTTTGATTGACGATCTGAAGGTCGGGATTGCAGCATTAGAGCAGACTTAGCCCAAACAGGTTTTTTTTTTTCCCCCACAGAAATTGATGGTAATATTAAGACTAGTGTGTTGGTTATGGCTCTAAATTGGAAGAGTACAAATCATAATCATTATTTTCACAGATAACTGTAGTAATTGGGAAAAAAAAACTTCTTTGTTACATGTAGCACAAAATTGGGAGAATGCAATTTAAAAACTACTATGTTACATGTAGCTCTGAATTAGGAGAATGAGTTTCAGAAACTTTTTTGTTACTTGTACTAAATAGGGAGAATGTATTTAATTTTTTTTAATTTTATATATTACATGTATCACTAAATTGGGAGAATGTAATTCCTAAACTACTTTATTACATGTAACACTTGAGTTTGAAGAATTTGATTAAAAAACTTCTTTGTTATGTGTATCACTACTAAACAGGGAGAACGTGCAATTAATAGTAAGAACATATGCTTCCAAAAAGTGAACAGAATTAAAAAAAAAAAAAGAGAAAAAATGTGACCCTGGAAATAGACAGGACACAGAAAGAATTGCATGATATTATTTCCAGCTCTGTCCACAGCGAACCCACCACTCAGAGGCAGGGGACTCAACCCAGGACCAGCGCCCACAAAAACGGTACCGGTCGGCCGTGGCTCCCACCCTGTGATGCCGAACTCAGTATGCCCGGACATGGCCATTGGTCGAGGCGTCCCGGTCGGCCGAGGAGCGACACCTGCCTCTGTCACTTCAGCCCCATCTGTTGGCAGGGGCAGAAACCCCAGCCTTGGACAAGGAACAGGACCTGGTTATGCTGACTGGCAGCCGTCATCGGAGGTTGGAGCATCCAGCGATGTCGGTAGAGGTTACCCAGCATCCTTTGCTGCTGCTCAAATGCCATTCGTCGACAGCGAGGAGTGGGCGAGGCCTAGACAGCAGTCGGCTCTGTACGGGAATGGTGGGAGTGCCAATGGCTATGACGCTTGGGCCGGGCCGTCATTTTCTGCTGCTCCAGTCCGAGACACTGGTCTGGATGAGGACACGGACAACTTTGAGCCTGCCCCGCTGTCGAAGTCGGACTTTCCCTCCCTAGGGGGAGGGGGCAGTGTTGCCAGGCCAAGGGGAGTTAATTCTGGTGCAGCAAGAGGGGTAACTGTGGGCCGGGGATACAAGCCCACTCGCGGGAGAGGCTACATGCCTGAGAAAGGCCGGAACGTACAAAGGGATTGAGGTTTTCTGTCGTGGATTAAAAGTGGTTTTTATTTTCACCTTGTGATGTGTATTGGGTGTGCCGTGGTGGGGAGCAAACACCATTTGTGCCAGTTGAGAACTGATCCGCTGTCAAACATTGACAAGTGAGTCGGTAACACCGTGATAATTAAACTTCGCAAGTCCCAGAAGTGTTTTGTTCACCTCACAGTCACTTCTGTTGCCTTCAGAATTGTGTTGGTTGTATTTTGATTTTATGCCTGCAGGTCATTGCAGTTTAAGTAATTATCATAACGTAATGTTTTTTTTTTTAACCATTCATTCCAGCAAAGCTGCTTCCTGTCTGTGCCAGATTTTGTTGATAAGCATTGCTTCACTGTCTCCTCTACAGTTCTGGTTACCTGTGTGAGAAATGAGGAAGGTAACTACACAAAACTTTTTTTTAATTAAAAAAAAAAAATTAAGTATCGGGGTCTGTGATAGACCATGATAGCTGTTCAAGAGCAGCTTGAGAGTAACACAATTGAGACGCATGCAGATGCTGGTGCAGCAAAAAATAAGAAAGAAAAACAAAAGGAAGAAATGAACAAAAAAATAAAATGCTAACACCTGTCGTTTCAAAATCATACTTACTTTACAATAGCTAAAACATTTCATTGAATGAACAAGAATAAACACCTTACAGCATTAACTGTTGCAACAGAATGTCTTCACTTATTATATTCTTTGCAGTTTCAGTTTTATTTAATGATTTTTAAGTCTGTGCAGCTTGTGCTTTTGTGTGTATGTGTGTCTGTGTGTGTGTGTGTGACTGATCGAACATTTTCTCAGTTAACTCCTATAAGTATGAGAGAATCTGTGATTGGCAGAGAGATATCAAAAGTCCTTCTCAGGTATTTCATTGAAGAAGTCCCAGTGCCATTTTTAGTAATATTACTTTTTATTAGTTCTTTTTATGAGAGAAAAGTTCTTATGTTGTTTGAATCAGTTTTCCTTTATGATTTTTATTTTTTTGTATTTTAATTTTTTTTTAAAGAAAAGGGTTTGTTGGTGATGGAAGTCCACATGGTGACGGTAGTAGTTAGATGGACAAGTTCACAGTTTTAGTTCTCTGATTATTGAAGAAAAACGCATCAGGGTAATGCTTGAGCAAAATGAAGAACGATTATCAGAATTCATCTCATATCCACATGCCCATGTTGTTGTGTCTTTATGATATAAATTGAAGGTTTTATATTTATAAAAATTCGTTTGCAATATTTTTTTTTATGCTGTATAAAGTCCAGTCAGATGCAAAGGTAATATTGGGCAAGAACTGTTTCATTTTTTTTTTTCTTAAAGGGGGAAAAAAAGAAAAAAGAGTGAACAATACTGATTGAATCAAGAGTTTGTCTGGTTCTGTAGGCTTTATTTAAGATGAATGTACTCTTGTTCAATTCATTGATTTGATGTTTAGTTTCAAAGAGATTACACATGGTTCCAAAAGAAAAGAAAGTAAAATAAAAAGCATAACACTTTTACAGTTTTAATGTATGTTGGTTAATTGGAAGCATGAGTGAGTGGTTTGATTGATTTGTGGAAAGTAACGCAGATAGGGAGATTTGTCAGAATCTGATGTCATTCAAAGTATTGTATGTTTAAACTTTTGTATTGTATTGCTGTATTGTCAAAACAGATTTCTCTGTGCCTAATTTAGCCTGCTAAGAGCATGTTGGCACAATGCAGCATCTTCATCTGTCAGTATATATATGTTAGAACAGTCAAAGTGGATTTTTTCAACAGATTTTCATCAGGGACAGCCTTGTTGCCGTTAGCATCTTTAAAATGAGCCAAGAGCATGCTGCACACAGGCCCTCAGTTTACCATTTCATCCTAAAGACTAGACCAGTCAATATCTACCTCGGCCCTCAATTTACCATTTCATCCTTAAGACTAGACCAGTCAATATCTACCTAGGCCCTCAGTTTACCATTTCATCCTAAAGACTAGACCAGTCAATATCTACTCAGGCCTTTAGTTTACCATGTCATCCTAAAGATTAGACCAGTCAATATCTACCCTGGCCCTCAGTTTACCATTTCATCCTAAAGACTAGACCAGTCAATATCTACCCAGGCCCTCAATTTACCATTTCATCCTAAAGACTAGACCAGTCAGTATCTACTCAGGTCTTCAGTTTACCATTTCATCCTAAAGACTAGACCAGTCAATATCTACCCAGGCCCTCAGTTTACCATTTCATCCTAAAGACTAGACCAGTCAATATCTACCCAGGCCCTCAGTTTACCATTTCATCCTAAAGACTAGACCAGTCAATATCTGCTGGATGGGAAAGTAAACATTCTGGTTAGTGTGTGAATCAAACCCAGGACTTGCTTCCTGGGATCAGCTGCACAAGTGGTCTTATCAGTTATCTGTAAAAAAATTGCTTAGACTTTTTCCAAGTCTGTAATTCAAACTAAGCTGGTTGCACACCTCAGTTGTGATTACATGTTTTCCACTCATTTCTGTGATAATTTTTCTTCTTCTTTTTCTTTCTTTCTTTCTGCATTCGTTGGCCAAATCGCCCACTTTCTCCTTGCATGTGTGAACGGACTTTGACATAAATATAACTGTTTTTAACCACATCTTATTGGCAGCCATACTTGAATTTTGGGGTTGGGCTGGCTGTTTGTTTTCTATAACCCACTAAACACTGACATGGATTACTGGGTCTTTGACATGCATGTTTTGATCTTGTGTATGCAAAAACACACGAATGTGATGAAGGCATAGCAAGTCTGCTCATTTGCTGATCTGGGAAACAGGAAAAATCTTCACCCTTAACATACCATGCACTGTTATACCAGGATTTAACCCAGCACTCTCAGACTGAAAGTCCAACTGTTTACCATTTGGCTATTGCACCTGTCAACTGTGAAAGTCTACAGTGCTGTTTCATCATGTTGAGTAAACATTGAAGGCAATCGCATGAATGTGACAAAACAGACATAGCTGCTTTTCAGACGGGAATGAAGAAAGTGATTATTCAAAAATGGGATCGGCTTTGTTTTTATTTTAATAATTTAAAAAAATCATTTATGTTTGTATACATTTATACACATTTACATGCAAAAGAAAAAAGAATAAGATATTACATGAATGAAAGACAGTTCATGAAAACTATGTTGCATGTATCATCTCTATTTGCATATCCTGATCTGGCACATATAAAGCAAGTAAAATGACTGGCCTGATTAAAAGAGTATTTACACATCTTGACAAGAGCACTTTTTTAATTTTTAACTTTGCATAACTTTGGTATGACCTTACTGCTTGGGAGTATTGAAACACCGAATGAAGCACATACCAGAAGCACCAAGCTGTTGCAGTCAAGAAGGTGCAAGGAACAGCTTCAAAGTTTGTACAAGAATGTATTCACATGACCAAAAATGATCAACATACATACTTGAACTTGTTTTCTCTTATGGGTAGAAGTGAATGTATTGATCTAACTGAGACATGTATTTTTTTTTTTTTTTTTACTGGTTATGCTGATGTGTCTTGGGATTAGTTAAGTTATTTCTTCCTCTCAGTAGTTCCACAACAAATGGCAATGGAAAAAAAAAGTTTGACATCCAAATATGTTTTGTTTCAGTAACAGAGTTACTAATGAATGGAATGAGCTGTCACCTCAACTAAATTGCACAAACTATTAAGACAACCAAAAACCAACTGGACATCATCAAATTTCTAACCTATTTTTGAAAGCTTTGATGAATGAATACTTCTGCAAATTGGGCAACTTAGGAAGACTGAATATTACGCATGTTATTCTCAGAAACAAAGTATTGTTCAAAAGTTTCACAGCTGGTTTTGTCCTTGCTCTACTACCGCTACCACTACTACTACTGTACCTACCTACTTCTGCTATTACTACATAATCACTACCCACGAGGTTCAAACACTACACACACCGACTGTGAACAATTCCCACTTTATTTTGTGAAACTAATGCAGAACTGTTCAAAAGCTTCACAGCTGGTTTTATCCCTGCTCTACTACCACTACTACTACTATACCTACTACTAGTACTACTATTATTGTAATCACTTACCCGTGAGGTTCAAACACTACACACACTGACTGCTGCTGTTGGTACCTGAGAGCAAAACTACAAATTACCATCCCATGCCAGTCAGTGCATACCATGTAACTATTAACTATCATTCTATGCAACTAATATAACTGTCGTTCTATGCAACTCATATAACTATTGTTCTGGCAGTTATGTCTGACCTGCCATGTCTGAAACGTTTTTGGCAACATGCAGCTAGAATTTGAACTGAAAAGCGTGAAGTATTCAGCAGAACAGGTGGTGAGATTCTTCAGACAGACGAGAGAGAGAATCTGACAGACAGACAGAAAGACAGAGAGAGAGAGAATCAGAGAGAGAATCAGAGAGAGAGAGAAAACCAGACAGAATTAGAGACTGACCGAGAGAGAGAATGAGACAGACAGACAGACAGAATCAGAGAGGGAGAGAACCAGATGGACAGAATCAAAGATTGAGAGAGGGAGAGAGAGAAAATCTGACAGACAGACAGAAGTGAATTAGAGTGGATGGGGAGAGCCAGAGAGACAGAATGAGTGACAGAGACGGAGAATCAGGCGTACTGACCGACCGGCAGAGCATCAGAAAGAGACAGAGAGAGAATCAGACAGATAACACACACACAGACACACGCACAGTTGCACAGAGATGGACAAAGCAGACATGCAGAGGCACAGGCAGAGAGAGGTGTTGTGGTGGTTTTTGTCGCCGGTGTGTTGGAGATCCATTAATTTGTTGCCAGTCGGCGACATTTCAGCGGACTGGTGACACTTCAATGTTTACTTAGTAACTGCTGATTTGTTGTTATTTCTTTCACTGGCAGTTTATGACTTAATCCTTTCATTTTGTTCGGGGGCCACGGAGAGAGGGAGGTGGTTGGGGATATTCTGTGTATTTACATGCCAACCAAGCTCCCCATGTTTCCCCAGGTCAATATTTCCCCATCACCCATGGTCAGTGGTGATCAGCAGTGGTCAGTGGCAGCCAGTAGTGGTTACTGGTAGTCAGTGATCAGCAGTGGTCAGTGGCAGCCAGTAGTGGTTACTGGTGGTCAGTTGTGGTCAGTGATCAGCAGTGGTCAGTGGCAGCCAGTGGTGGTTATTGGTGGTCAGTGGCCATGAAGTTCAGCGGTAACCAGTGGTCAGTAGTAGTCAGCAGTGATCTGTTGTCAGTAGTGATTAGTGGTCTTTGGTGGTCAGCGTTCAGTAGTCATCAGTAGTGGTCTGTGGTCAGCAATGGTCACTATCAGTAAAAACTTGGTAAGTAGTCAGTGGGGTTAGTGGTAGGTAGTGGTTAGCAATGGTCAGGGTCAGGGAAGCGCTGGTAAGTGGTCAATGTGTGTGTCTCTCTGTGTGTCTGTGTTTTTGTCTATGTACCTCTGTGTGTGTGTGTGTGTGTGTGTGTGTGCGTGCGTGCGTGCATGTGTGTGCATGTGTGCGTGCATTTATTTCCGATACAAGATGAGAACGGGGTAAGTCCATGCAATAAAGGCAGCGGTGAACAGCGGGTCCACACAACCCACACCGTGCACTGCTTTAAAACTGCAGCAAGTGTTCACACAAACTCTGAAGGTGGAAGGATGGTCAGAAGAGAATGACACATTCATCACTGCCCTACACATCTTTGATCAAGGTTAAATTAGGTCTACATGAAAGCAAAAACCACTATCAGTCAGTAATAACACAAAGATCATTGGTATTTTAAAAAAAAAAAAAAAAAAGAAAAGAAAAAAGTGCCAATACATGCAGCTGTGTTTGAATGTTTTTGGATTTTTCTGAGATGGATTATCGAGCCGGGGGAGTATCGAGCTGAATGTTTTTCCTCCGAGGCCTGAAAATGTATATGTGGTGAAGCGTATTTTCATAATCTCGCACGCTTTAATGCCTTCTTGAAACAGAAACAAGTCGGTGTTTAACAACAGCAGACGAGAATAAAATGACGTGCAGGTCAGTCTGTGCACATGGCAAACTTCAGTCATCGTACCAGTGCCTGTTATGCAATGAAAGATTTATTTATATGGAAATGTATGGATGGAACGTATACTTACGGCCTTTTTTGTATGCTTGTGGAAGAACGTGCTAAGTTTCAAGGCCTGATCAGCGCGTTGTTTGGATCCCGCAAAAGTCACACATCTGTTTTTCTTTCTTTACATCGGTATCAAAAACTGTATGTATGTATGTATGTATGTATCAGTCCGCACGCTCTGACACCCACGGACTTAAGAATAAATATTTATAAATCGGTGTCTGGACTTTCTAACAAAAAGAACTCAAAGGGTTAGGATTGGTAGTTCCTTCTCTGGTAAAGCTGATGTTATAAGTGGCATACCACAAGGTAGTATATAAGGACCTGTACTATTTACTTTATTCATAAATGATCTCCCTTGCGAACTAAAGAGTACATGTAAAATTTTTGCAGATGACACAAAATTATACAACTCTCCAAAATTCTATCAGGATTTACAAAAAGATATTGAAACATTAGTAAAACGGTCAGACACATGGAATCTATATTTTAATGCTAAAAAAATGTAAAGTACTTCATATTGGGAAATCAAACCCAGAGAAAGAATACATAATGAAAATCGGAGACAAAGAAATAAAAGTATCAAAATGTGATGAGGAAAAAGACTTAGGTGTCACATTTGACAAAAAAATTATCATTTGACAAACATATAACAAATAGTATTAACAAAGCGAACAGAATGATTGGAATAATAAAATGAGCATTTACATTTATAGTTATGGTTACTTTCTTACGGTTATATAAAACATTAGTTAGACCTATCCTAGAATATGGAAACACTGTATGGTACCCAACGCAAATAAAGCAGTCACAAGCCATAGAAAAGGGCTCAAAGAAGAGCAACAAAGCTGGTCTATAGCATAAAAGATTATTCATATCAAGAAAGATTAAAGTACTTACAACTACCATCACTTAAAGTAAGAAGAGTAAGAGGGGACTTGATACAGACGTACAAAATATTAAATGGGTTTGACGATGTAAACAAAGCATGTTTTTTTGTATTCCAAAGGTAGACACTACAAGAAACAGTACAGACAAAATATTTAAATAGTATTCCAGAACAAATCTCAGAAAGTTTACATTTAGTAACAGAGTAACAAATTATTGGAACAAATTAACAAACAATATCAAACGTGCACCTAGTATAAATACTTTTAAGAACCTCATAGATAAATACGAGTTATTGACAAAAGCGAAATATGACTTTGATGGATAAAATGACTGAGCTTTTTTTTTCTTTTCCTCAAGGCCTGACTAAGCGCGTTGGGTTACGCTGCTGGTCAGGCATCTGCTTGGCAGATGTGGTGTAGCGTACATGGATTTGTCCGAACTGGCAGTGACGCCTCCTTGAGCTACTGAAACTGAAACTGAAACTGAGCTAGTCAACGACCTGACCAACAATGTAAAGGAGTAAATTTGAAGGGGCATAAAAAGCCAAAAATGGCTAAGTTGTATAAAACAACGCCCCAAATCCTTATCCTGATCCGACCTTCTTGAAACTGAAACTGAAACCGGAACAAGTTTGATTCCGAAACTGTGATTGTTGTTATATCCCTTAGAATGACGTCACCGTAAGGGAGAACTTCCGGAAATGAAAGGTGACTGCAACTGTGCAAGTAAGCTAGACTCTTTCTTCCCCTAAAAAGTTGAAATGATTTTGCCCTGTTTTAATGTACGCAATGTTATATGCTTGTCTTTGCAGCCGTCACTAACCAACATACTGTTAGATGCGTTGATGTTGTCTAATCCAGCATTGAATTATGCTATCATACTCCCGAATGTGAATCCAGACGAGATCAGACTGTCAACACCATTTTTCGATGAGTTTGTTGCAAAAGATCTTCGATTCGTTTTCTCTACCACAAATATATGATTTGCGAATGAAAAATTTTTTACGGACGACAAAGCAGTGGACGAAACTGAAGCAGATTCACAGTTCTTCTGGCGTTTTGCAGTTCCGAAACTCGCACGGTTGTGTGACACTGCGTTGAATGAATGTGTGTCACAGCTCGCGCTCGATAGTTCTTCGTCTTCTTCTTTCATATGAGTATCCACAATCATCAGGTTGATTTCGCAATGAGTTAAATTTCTGCATGTGTGAAGGCATGTGTTTGCTAATTTGCACGTATGCATCTGTGTCACTGTATGTGTGTGTGTGAGTGCGCGCATTCAGGCATACCCTTGTGCGTGCGTGTCATCACTTGATGATAAAGCAGCAGCAACATTTCACTAGTTTCAGCGTTTGACAAACTGGAAAATGGGCAGGTCAGCAATAATCAAGTGACTGACACTTTCGTGAAGATCACTTAAGAGGGTGTCACATGCACTGGAAAAAAAAATCTATACTTTCCCTCTAGGTGCAAGCGTGTTGGGTTACGTACCCTGCCAGTCATGGGTCAGGCATCTGGTTAGCAGATGTGGTGTGGTATTTGGATTTGTCTGAGCGCAGTGAGTAACAGAACTTGTTGATTGCGGTCGCTTCCCTGGAAGAAGAAGAAGAAGTGAACTGAACTATATGTAGGTGATGCATTGAAAAACTGAATCCAGGTGTGCTTTCCATGGCTGATGATTAGTTTTAAACATCATTTGATTAAAAAAAAAAAAAAAAATCTGGAATACAACAGTGCAAAAGTGCTTTCCAAATTCCACCAGTATGCATGCTTTAAAGCATGCATCAGTAATTCTTTTAAATTTGTATGCTGTATTTAATATCTGTCATTGTATCAAGAATATTACTGTTGCTATTAATACAGTTATGTAATTTTACAATGGTAGTTTTTTTTGTTTTTTAAAATTTTTTTTTTTATAGTTGTGGCCTTGGCTAGTCTCATAAATAATTTGTGCCTATTGATGTTTTGTTTTCTTTGACAACCACTATAATGTTGATCAACAAGCCACTTTTATGTGTATTACATTTTTTTTACAAGATGTTGTTGCAGCTTATGTGTATTACAGTTTTTACAAGATTTTTGGGCAGCTTATGTGTGTTACAGTTTTTACATGATTTTGGGGCAGCTGTACTTTTTAGGGGAGTGTTCATTGGGGATGTTAATGTTCCTATATATCCCTTTGAATACTGATGTGGATTATGAGATTAGATTATATATGTTTAAAATTTGATACTCATCATGTGTATACATTGTTTAAAGGTGATTAACATGCTAACAGGTGTACAGACATGTCCTGGGATCTCCAGTACTGTGATTTAAACCTCGGACTCCAGAAAATCCAATATATAAAAATGAACTTGTTTCTTCTTCGTTCGTGGGCTGCAACTCCCACGTTCACTCTTATACATGTACACAAGTGGACTTTTACATGTCTGACTGTTTTTACCCTGCCATGTAGGCAGCTGTACTCCGTTTAGAGGGTGTGCATGCTGGGTATGTTCTTGTTTCCATAACCCACCAAGTGCTGACAAGGATTACAGGATCTTTAACATGCATATTTGATCATCAGCTTGTGTGTACACATGAAGGGGGTTCAGGCACAGGCAGGTCTGTACCTTGGAGATTGGAAATATATCCACCCTTCATCCACCAGGCACAGTTACCGAGATTCGAACCTGGGACCCTCAGGTTGAAAGTCCAGCGCTTTAACCACTCGGCTGTTGTGCCCGTCGTGTATGCTTATCTATCTGTCCTGTTGTCTGTCTTTTCTCTCTGCTTTTTTTGGTGTGTCAGAGTCTGCCGGTGGACATGTTAGACTTAGTTATTGCCTGTCTGTTGATCTGTCTGTCCAACATTGTTATTCATATATCTTTGTTGGGTTTTTTTTTCCAGATGATGACAGTTTGATGATCACAAAGTGCAGTTTGATTCACTTTTGCTAACAGCAAGATACTTAATGGGTAAGTCTGTTGTCAATAAATTGATGTTGTTTTGTGGTGTTTCTGTATTACAGTTTACATTGTATTGTAATTTGTATCATATTGTCTTTATTATGGTTTATGATAATTTTTTCTTGTATATTATACTGAATTAAGTTAACTGAAGTGGGTGTGTATTTGTTTTGTTTTTGTTTACATAATTTTGTAAAGGACAAAAAGAAGAGAGAGACCTGAGTGTGTAGCCCTGTCGAAACATGTGTGCAAAAAGAGTGCTGATGCACGTGCTCTAAGCCAGATATCGGCTCTCTGTCTTATCTTTCTCTGTGTCACACACACATGGTAGACTCCCAACCTAAATCATGTGAACGATCCTGTAAGTATGGCTGCCTATATCATATGGCAAGGTAAAAACAGCCATACACATTTTTTCTCACACGTTTTCTCTCACCAGATTTCTCAGGTGAAATTCAGTCTCTTTCCTATAGAGAGAGAGAATGCAGTTACAGTGCAGTGCCACTCGTGTTCTTTCTTTTACTTTTATTTTTTTTAATAATATTTATATATATATTTTTTTTTAAGAATGCAGGTGGGTCTGTTATACTGTCAGAGTAGACTTTTCTACATAATTTTGTCAGGGATTACCTTTTTTGTTGCTGCCTTTTTAATAAAAAAAAAAAAAAAAATTACATACACTTTATGCATGCTGCTCTCAGGATTGTGATTTTTCATCTCTTTCAAAAGAGTAAAGCCTAAACTGCTGCTCAGTGTGAAGTGGATGGGGGTGGGGCAGGGTGGGGGTAGTAAAAATCCTGGTTAGTGTTGGACTCGAACCCATAGACACTTGTTTCCTAGTTGGACGGCTGAGCCTGAGTCATTTGCTGGAGATGATAGACCAGGTCTGTTCTGTTGGAAAAACCCCCCAGAAAGTCACAGAAACAAGAAAGCTGTGGAATCAGGAAAGCCATCGTCCACCACCCCATCCTCTCAAAAATCATAATGTGTGTTGCAGATTTTGGTATGTGATTGGTCATTTCTTTTTAATTGTTTATTAACTGATCGTTTTTCTGTTTTTTTATATCTTGTTTTTTTGTTTTTTCTTGTTTTCAGCGAGCGGAGGCAGACTCCAGTCAGAGCACCAGAGCTGACCTCAACTGACTTTGCTGGTGGCCAGGGTCAAAGGTCGGTCTCGATCTGCGAAAGTGCTGTATCCTGTTCGACCTTGGTTTGTCCACTCCAGGAACACCACAACCGCTGTTGACATTCACTGGGTCGTGGTCTTCGTCTTCATTCTTGCACAGATTCAGATGCACTTGTGGAAAGATCCGTCTGTTGTTTAGTCTTCAAGTGCATCTGTCTTCAAGGGAAGGATTTTTCTGTCCCTTCACTTTCGTCGTCTTCATCTTTGTCCCAGGCGGCAAAAAAACGAAAACAAAGAAACAGTCTGAGATTAGACCACTTCACAAGGGACCAACTCTACCCAACCTTTAGTTCAAGTCAGAATAAAAAAGAGACATCTGTAGCTCTGAAAGTCATTCACAGGAGCGTTTTGAAATCAGAGAAGACAGAGAAAAGTGCATAGACTGAGAATGGGTTGAGAGAATGTGTGTTAAAAAAGCCAGTTTTAGTGGAGAGCTCGAAAGCCAGGTTTAGCGTAGAGTGTTGAAAGATCTGGAGACAGTAGTTTACCACCATAAAACTTCTACTGCAGCTTGGTCCATGCCAGGATCTGGAAGCCAGCAGATGTTTTGACAGCGGTGCTTCATGGATATTTGTTTAGATAAAACTGACATGGGAAATCCACAGAAATATGAGGAGAAGCTGTTGTGTTGTATGGTGAGATTCCAGAGAAATAACCTCATCAAAGTAAGATAACAGAATGCACTATGATATCGCTTTGAGACATTGGAAGTTATTCATGTGAAAATTATAATTATTCATTGAGTATGCCTTTAGGCCTGCAAAGGTTATTGTGACTGACAGTTTTTCTTTGAATATCTGACAATTTTTATTTATTTGAATATCGGGTCATTTAATAGTTTGATTGTAAGCTGGTTCTGAAGAGTTTATTTCTTTTTAGGGAAAGAAAATGAAAGAGATAGACTGACAGAGAGAGTGACAGAGAGTTTGACAGAGAGAGAGAGAGAGAGAGAGACAGAGAGAGAGAGAGAGATTTTCCTTTAGGGTTTTCCTTGCTATGTTCATACAAGAATGTCAAAGTCAGTGATGTTGAAAAACAACAGCAATTGCTGAATATCTTCAAAACTTGAATGATATTATTCTTTTCATAATTTTAAGCCTTTTATACGTCAGTGATCAGGATTTTTGTCAGTATTTAAATATATTTTTTCCTTCATTATTTCTAGTACAAGTTTAAAAGAGCAGCTGTTTTGTTAATTTTGCTGTTGAAAGATGGAATCACAAATTGTGAAAGTAGAACCAGCGATGGAGCAGGATGAGCGTGTTATTCACTCGGACGACGTTCGCACAGCGTCGGCCGAATATGGACACCTGCCTATCAAAACGGAACCGATGGATGAGGAAGACCACAGTGCCGCAGTATCTGAGTGTTCGGTCACTGATTCTTACAACAGCAGATTGTCAGGGACCAAGGACGCTCAGGAGATAACGGTGAAAAAAGAACCACTGGACTGGATGGACTTTGAGACTTGTCAACAAGACGTTGATGCCACGGCAGAAAATAATATACGTGGCAATAACGGGGGGGTTCAAGGGATTAAAGGCTCGCTGTGTGAGAATGGTACAGAGCATAGCGCACAGAGTGTTGCCTGTAGTCGTGGTGGAGTGTTCAGGGTGAGGTTTAAGGATGCCTCCCCGGAAAACGTGACTGTAAAGACAGAGCCGCTGGACCTCTCTGCAAATTCTTTGTTTGGAACATCCGGGGCAGTTCTGGATGATGCCAGCAATGGAAATACTGCTGAGGAGGTGGAGAATACTTCTGGTGTAAATACTGCTGAGAACGAAGCAAGAAGTAGTGACGATGACATAGATGGGAGTGACGGTGATGATGACGATGATGATGACGATGACCATGACATGGAATTGCCTATCTATTTTCAACCTGACAAAGATTTGCCGAGCATTCATCGCCTCGTGTGTCAGCATTGTTCGAAAGTCTTCAAGTGTACAGACGA
The DNA here is from genome assembly GCF_041734735.1 of Babylonia areolata. Lineage (NCBI taxonomy): Eukaryota > Metazoa > Mollusca > Gastropoda > Neogastropoda > Buccinidae > Babylonia > Babylonia areolata. Next base: position 13,322,012 of record NC_134892.1, on the reverse strand, counting down.
CTGCAGAGACCATGAGGAAAAAGAACACTCAAAGGTGACCGTGAAACGTGAACGTCTGTCGCCTGAACGAGTCACAGAGGGCCGTCAAAACATCCTCAGAGGCCAGCAGGCAGCTTCGAAACTGGGCAAGGTGAGTGAGAGAAGGAAGAAGACCTACGCTGAAAGGGGAAAGAACAACCAGCCGTGCAAGTGTCAAGAGTGCGGAAGGGAATTCGCCAACGCCAAGTACTTACGCAGTCACATGCGTGTGCACAGCGACGTGAAACCCTTCACTTGTGACCAGTGCTCCTCCGCGTTTGTCCGCTCCTCAGACCTGAGGCGGCACAAGAAAACTCACACAGGCGAAAAAAGCTTCAAGTGCCAGCTCTGCGACTCCGCGTTCGCCGACTCGTGCAAACTGAAAATCCACATGCGCATCCACACGGGCGAGAGACCTTACAAGTGTGAGCTGTGTGGGGAGGGCTTCTCCCAGCCGTCGCAGTATGCCCGCCACATGCGTGTTCACAACGGGGAGAAGCCGTTCCAGTGCTCCTACTGCCCCTCGGCGTTCACCATGACCTCGGACTACCGCAGGCACTTGAAGATCCACACCGGGGAGAGGCCCTTCATGTGCGAGTTCTGCCCAGCCAGCTTCCCGGAGGCCAAGAACCTGAGGATTCACATGAGGACACACACGGGGGAGAAGCCGTTCAAGTGCGAAATCTGCAACTCGAACTTTGCGCAGGCGGCGAACCTCAGCCGCCACCTCAAGACCCACACGGGGGAGAAACCGGCGAAATGTGATCTCTGTCCGTCCGCCTTCGCCGACAAACACAAACTGCGGGTGCACATGAGGAGCCACAGCGGTGAGAAACCGTACCGTTGTCAGATGTGCCCGGCCGCCTTTTCCACGTCTTCGTCCCTGAACCGACACAACATCATGCACAGTGGGGAGAAGCCGTTCAAGTGCGAGCACTGCCCTGCTCTCTTCGCCCACATGCCCAAGCTGAGGCTTCACGCTGTGTGTCACACGTTCGACGGCCCCTTCAAGTGCCAGCTGTGTACTGCGTCCTTCAAGAACGCGTACGGTTTGACCGTGCACTCTCATGTGCATGAGTGAGGGGTTTGGTTCTCTTTCGATAGAGGTTTTGACTGAGGGCGTGTTTTGTGGCGTGTTGTAATGATGTTGAGTACTTTGCAAACACCTCGAATTATTGTGATGACTGTGTTAAGGAGCTACTGAAATTTTTGGATGAATTTTTTTGTTTTGTCTTGTTTTGATGTGCACATGTGTGAGTATGCCTGTTTGTTCCTGGATGTATGGTGTTCGAATAAATGGTGTTTTTCTTTCTGGTACAGACTTGTTGCGAAAATCCTTTTTTTTTCTCCTCTCCTTGGTGTTTAGTTCTGATGCTGTTTTATGTTTGGCTGATCAATTCATGTGAACCTGTTTTTGACAATCTTACGTGTTCATTATTCATTACCCTGAATGATGAAGTGAATATGATCATAATCAAGATTCTTATCTGATGCATGTTGTGTTCTCAGTGTGAAAGAGAATGATAATGGTTAGGGTTTTTGATTGCAGTTGAATCTTGTAGTCAGATAAGTAAACTCCTTGGGGTTGGGGGTGGGATGCAAAATATTTTTGAGAACTAGCATGATATTGCTATGATGGAAGCTGAAGTTGTGGACAAGACACCCATCTGGTTCGAATCTGAGTGGTGGTCTGCATGCTAGTCTTTTGGCTGAGACAGTGGACTGAGATTCTGTTTGCGGCACATGCTTAGCACACATGAATTAACACACAACTAACAATTGAAGCAGCCCAGACAAAGTTTTGCCAAAGAAAAAAAAAACAAACAAAAAAACACAGACACACACACCGACACAGACAGACACAGACAGACGCACAAACACACACACACACACACACACACACACACACACACACACACACACACTATAGAATCGGCATGCTGCACACAGGACCTCAGTGTATTGTCTTATCTGAATGGCCAGCGTCCATGTCACTAGTAGCCCAGGCCCAGTGGAAGAGGAGAGAATTCTGGTGTCCCCTTAACGAACTTAAGTTTGTTCAACGGTCATTTCCCTCTGACCAAGGCACAGCTTATAGCTGTGGTATTCTGTAGTTGATTATATGAAATACTGAAAGTAGACTACATGTTTTCAGTAAACTCTTAACCCTTTCACCGCCAAGCTCGCATTTATGCACAGGCGTGTAGAGGACCCATGTCGTTGAAAGGTGACCATTCATTGGTCTGTTATCCATGAACCTACTGCTCTTTATGTCCGGTGGCAGGACAGGCTATATTTTCTATACATCGCAGAGGGAATTCCCAGCTATTCTTAACCACTGTCTTTTCTGTGTTTATACCACAAGGGAATTTTGTACTCTTAATTGACTGGCGGTGAAAGGGTTAAACACTATGTCTTTTATTATTAATTTTTATCCCAAAGTACTGGAAGAAAGAACTTTAGTGTTCTGTTTATAGATCTAAAGAGAGAGGTGACAGCTGATCAGATTTGAGATCATAATGCTGACTCGGCGAAGGAAATTTGATTAAGGATGTATCATTCAAAGTTGAAGATTAATTTGTTTCTAAAGAAACCACTGGAAATTGATTCCAAGAGGGTTTTAGAGCCATATCAGGTTCCGTCATGAATCTGTTTTTTTTTTTCATATCATGAGCTTGTCATGAGGTCCTCAGTCCCCGTTCCAGCTCTTCCCTGTGTGGGGGGACTGGGGGAATCGGGGTGGGTGGAGGTGTGGGGTAGGTGGGTGGGGTGGGAGTTGTTTCAGATAAACAGTGTCTCCCCCACACCCCCTCTTCTAGAAATGATGTGCCAGACATTTCCTCTTGTCTGTCGCTCTCTTTCCTTCCTTCTGGTCTTTTCCTTTTCTTTTGTTTTTCTTCCTTTCTGATTTTCTGCCTTGATCAAGTTGGTGGTCCGTTCGCCTGTATTTTGTCTAGAAAGACTTGAATATCATTGTGTTATTATTATTATTATTATTTTTTTTTTACCATCATCATCATCGTCACCATTATCATTATTAGTATTATTGTTTTGGTGTCATAATTATTATTATTATTATTATTACTGGTATTATTATCATTATTATTAATATTATTATTGCCCCCCTTGCAGTGAGGGTTATATATTTGTCAAGAGAACACATGTATAATCAAATTCCATTATCATGTCATCAAAATCCCAAAACACACAATCCGATTCCATTGAAATTCTGTGAAGCAGTCCACAGTACTAAAAGCTAGTTCAAAGATTATTGGCTGGACAATTAGCAACAATAATACTAATAATAATCCCAGTTTTTGTGGGTTTTTTTGTTGTTGTCCCCCCCCCCCACCCCCCCCCCCCAGGTTCTTTATGACTGATATCTACAGTTTTCAGACCTGATATTTTCCTGTGTGGTTGGTTGGGCTTTAAGCAACAAGTGATGAAGACCAACCCCCCCCCCCCCCCCCCCCCCCGACCCCCTCCCCTCTTTCATCGCTCTCTCTCCCCTCACCCCCACCCTCCCCCTCCTACTTCAGTCTGTTTCTGTCTTTATCTTACATGATTTATAAAACGACCGTTGATGACAAATAGTGTTAGGAGAACTCACAGTTGAGGGAAGAAATGGGGAAAGCTGACCAAACATTATGATTATTTATATTATGTCATGTATTCCTGTTATTTATGTGATTATGCTTATCATAATTGTGATGATGATGATGATGATGTTTATTTGTCATTATTTTTGTTATTTGCAGGGCCTTACAGAAAATCCATCGATGAAAGTGTAGCGTCAATGTTGTTTATAGTGAATTCGGAAATGATGCTTTTTTTTGTGTTTACGATTATTATGATTGTTGTTGATCATTATTAAATGCATGGAATGTAACATGTAAAATAAAGGTAAAAGCATGTTAATTGTTCTTGATTTTTAAAGTGGAGTGTAACTGTTATACTTAAAGAAAAAAAACGTTGTTAATTATTAGATATATCAGATCTTTAATCAGAGCCAGTAGGCATGAAATATTATCTAACAGTTGCAGTGGTCAGATTGTTACAGTTCTGGATTCTCATCTAAGTTTCCTGAGGTCAGTCCCAGTAGCATCTGGTGGGTTAAGGGTGGAGATTTTTCCTATCTTCCAGGTCAACATATGTGCAGACCTGCTAGTGCCTGAACCCTCTTCATGTGTATACACATGCTAAAGATAAATGCGCATGTTAAAGATCCTGTAATCCATGTCTGCGTTGGGTGCATCATGGAAACTAAAACATACTCGGCATGCATACCCTGGAAAACGGAGTATGGCTGCCAAAAATGGCAGGTTGAATAAACGCAACTTTCATACATGTGAAAATGTTCCATGTCTGTGAGTGTGTGTGTGTGTGGAGGAGTGCGCGTGACTGAAATCTAAGTGAATGACACGGGAAAGAAATGATGAGCGCACAAAGGTAGCTGTCTGTCGGCTCTACCCAGGTAAGCAGCCTGTTGTGCAAATGATTCCCATCATTCCGTGCTTGTAAAGTGCTTAGACTTTGGTCTCAAACCAAGGATAGGTGAAATATAAGTATCCATGTCATCATCAGTTACTTCCCCCCCACCACCCACTTCTTCGTTTTGGATTCCATTTCATTCCATTTATTTCATTCTCTCTCATACCCTGACTCAGTATCAGTATCAGTATCAGTAGCTCAAGGATGTGTCACTGCGTTCGGTCAAATCCATATACGCTACACCACATCTGCCAAGCAGATGCCTGACCAGGAGCGTAACCCAACGCGCTTAGTCAGGCCTTGAGAGAGAAAAAAAAAAAAAAAAAAAAATCACTCGGGATTCCATGCACTGTATTGATAAATGTTTGTCAGTTATGACAACGGACAATACATACTGAAGATGAAGTAGTCTTCGCAACATTCATACTTTCCTAAACACTAGTTTGCAAACTTTTCACTGTTACTTCAAAACCTTAAGAAAATCCAGAACTGTGCAGCAATGCTAATATTTAGAACATCCAAACAAACCCATACATCTACTCTTTTCGAGACACTACACTGGCTGCCCACTGCTCACAGGATGTATAACAAAGTAGCTACCATGCATTTTAGGAAGGAAGGTGGTAGAATGGTCGAGACGCTCATCTGCCAATAAAGAATTCGTGAGGGTCTGTGTTCAAATCCCTCTCTCGCCCTTTCTCCCAAGTTTGACTGGAAAATCAAACTGAGCGTCTGGTCATTCGCATGAGACAATAAACCGAGGCCCCGTGTGCAACACGCACTTAGCGCACTGAAGAAGAACCCATGACAACAAGAGTGTTGTCTTCTGGCAAAATTCAGTTGAAGAAATCCACTCTGATAGGTAGACAAATATACATGCATGCGCTCAGGGCTTGACGAAGCACGTTGGGTTATGCTGCTGGTAAGGCATCTGCCTAGCAGATGTAGGGTAGTGTATATGGATATATTCTAATACAGTGACGCCTCCTTGAGAAACTGAAACTGAAAAAAACAACAACAAAACTTGATGTCACAAACCATACTGTCATGTTTGCCTTTGTGACTTACTTTCTGTTTGTTGGTTAAGATAGTCTTTAATTCTTCCAACAATACACTTGATTACAGCACACACAAAGGCAAAAAAAAGCCTCAACAAGCGTAAAGTTTATACTGTACTCACACGTTGCACTTCAGTTTTAGACGTGACAGCTGATAAAACATCACCATTTCCGTCAGTTCTATTTGTTCGTGTAGTTTTTCCCAAGGGTTATGTGAAGGGAAGTAACTCAAGTTATCAACAAATCCTTTCTTGTTGAAATTGATCAATAGTTACTTCCCTTCGTCATTGCACCAGCCTTTGGCTGTGATACCGAGTCTAGCCAACTTATCGAGAACATGAGAAGACCATCTTCGGATGCATATTTTTGTTATACTTGAAACACTCTGTGTGTGTGTGTGTGTGTGTGTGTGTGTGTGTGTGTGTGTGTGCAGTGAGTTCAATTACTAATATTTAGAACATCCATATGTATGCAGCGTGTGTGTGTGTGTGTGTGCGCGCGCGCGTGTGTGTGTGTAGTCACATTTTGGTGTGTGTATGTAACATAGATATGATGTTTTATGTTAACAAAAGCGTTTTTGTAAAGCACCTAGAGCAGATTTCTGGATAGTGTGCTATATAAGTATCCATTATTATTATTATTATTATTATTATTATTATTATACTACGACTACTGCTACTACTACTACTACTACTGCTACTACTACCACCACCACCACCACAACAACTACTACTACTTCTACTATGCTGGGTATTTCTGTACTTCCATAACCAGCCAGACACAAGTACAGATTATCTTTAACGTGATGCTCTGCATGCACATACACACAAATCGCAGTATCTTTAACGTGATGTTCTGCATGCACATACACACAAATCACAGTATCTTTAACGTGATGTTCTGCATGCACATATACACAGATTTCAATATCTTTAACGTGATGTTTTACATGCACATACACACAAATCGCAGTATCTTTAACGTGATGTTCTGCATGCACATACACACAAATCGCAGTCTTTAACGTGATGTTCTGCATGTACATACACACAGATTTCAATATCTTTAACGTGATGTTTTACATGCACATACACACAAATCGCAGTATCTTTAACGTGGTGTTCTGCAAGCACATACACACAGATTTCAATATCTTTAACGTGATGTTTTACAAGCACGTACACACAGATTTCAATATCTTTAACGTGATCTTTTACATGCACGTGCACACAGATTGCACATTCTTTAACGTGATGTTTTACATGCACGTACACACAGATTGCAATATCTTTAACGCGATGTTCTGCATGACGAACACACGAATCTTGTTCAGGATCTCGCCACAGATTCTCACATCGTTTACATGGGAGACCCGGCGGAAAAAAAAAATCCACCATTAAACCCCCGTGCCGAGGAAGCTGTACGGAATGTCGGGGCAGGAATCTCTACTACATTCAGTACCCAGGAGGCAGAGAAAAAAAAGATCTGCTTCGCTACAGGACTTTACTCCAACAACTGAACAACTGAGGCAGAAACCCTGAAAACAGCAGCAGCCCAATACAGGCACTATTCCTTCTTCCCCAGAACGATACGTGACTGGAACAACCTGCCTGAAACAGCTATAGCAGCAGACACCTTGGACACCTTTAAGTCTAGGGTGGCCCCCAATCAGTAGTTAATTAGATAATAGGCTCTCTTACCCCAATACTTTTGGGTTTTTTAATTTATTTTGGGGGCCCTGCTGTCTTAGATCAGCAAGGGACCGGCTAGCTCGGAAGGGCGAAAAGTGAAGTGATAGTAGCTTGCCCGGAGAACCCATTTAGAGTAGGACTAGGTTTTCATCCTCACTAATAGGTCTGTCGCTTTCTGTAGCTTGTTTTTCTTTCATCGCAACCCAACAAAAACGGCGTAAAAATCAAATTGATGATTGTGGCCGTCAATGCAGTAAAAGTGAAAGTGAAAGCCCACGTCAGTCAAGGTCAGTACTCATGCTGCCAACAATGTGATTTTCCTGACTGATTGATGCCCTGTCCGTCCTGCAGGCATTACAGGCCAACAAAAATTACTGACCTAGACGACCTGTCCTCCACACCTGCCTCCCTCTGCAGGAACCTGAAAGGAGACAAGACAAGACAAGACAATTTTTTTTTTTTTATTAACGAGGGTAATAGATAAGCAAGTAACATGCTTTTTTACATCCAGCCCTCGCCCTAAAGAGGGAATAAAGCTGAAAAAGCGAAAATGAGCACAAAATCAAAACACAATCAAAATATACCATTATTTCACCATTCAAAGCCATTCCACAAAAGGAAGAAGAAGAGAAGAAAGGTGGCAGAGTGGTCAAGACGCTCAGTTGCCAATACAGAGAGTCCGTGGGGGTCTGGGTTCGAATCCCGCTCTCGCCCTTTCTCCCAAGTTTGATGGGAAAATCGATCTGAGCATCTACTGAGTCATTCGGATGAGACGATAAACGGAGGTCCCGGTGTGCAGTACGCACTTTGGACACTGAAAAAGAACCCATGGCAACGAGAGGCACAATTCTGTCGAAGAAATCCCCACTCTGATAGCTAGGTAAACAAATATACATGCATGCACTGAAAGCCTGACAAAGCGCGTTGGGTTATGCTGCTGGTTAGGCATCTGCCAAGCAGATGTGGTGTAGCGTATATGGATATGTCCGGAACGCAGTGACGCCTTCTTGAGAAATTAAAACTGAAAAACAACAACGAAAAAAACAAACAAACAAACAACAACAACAACAAAACCCAACACACAACCCCCCAAAAAACAACAACAGCTGAAACAGCAGGAACCACCCTGTCCTCCAGCAATGAATTCCCTCTGACTGCAGTGTGCTGGACAAAGAGACTCAGTGCCCACTCCCTCCCGCCACACACGGGCAGGTGATTGATTGATTGATGTGGATACTTGGAGACCAAGCTCTAAGCGCTTTACATACACGGGGACATTTGCACCACAGGCTGCCTACCTGGGTAGAGCCGACTGACGGCTGCCACTGGGCGCTCATCATTCGTTTCCTGTGTCATTCAATCAGATTTCAGACGCACACACATACACACTCAGACAGACATGTAACATTTTACGTGTATGACCGGTTTTTTTTTTTGTTTTTTTTTATTTACCCCGCCATGTAGGCAGCCATACTCCGTTTTCGGGGGTGTGCATGCTGGGTATATTCTTGTTTCCATAACCCACCGAACGCTGACATGGATTACAGGATCTTTAACGTGCGTATTTGATCTTCTGCGTGCGCATACACACGAAGGGGGTTCAGGCACTAGCAGGTCTGCACATATGTTGACCTGGGAGATCGTAAAAATCTCCACCCTTTACCCACCAGGCGCCGTCAC
>NC_134892.1:13250574-13260574 GCF_041734735.1 Babylonia areolata | reverse complement strand
ACGCTTGCATGTAATATATGTATGTTCCTGCTTTCTTAACCCACCGGAGAACGCTGATCACTAGCCTGTGTTCACACACAGGAAGGGGGTTCAGGCTGTAGGAGGTCCTTGCACATTGACTGTATTGACCTGGGGAAACAGCTCCCAGAACTATCCACCCATTATCCACCAAGCGCCGTGACCAGATATTGATCCCGGGACCGACGGTCGCAATAGCCGAGTGGTTAAAGCGTTGGACTTTCAATCTGAGGGTCCCGGGTTCGAATCTCAGTAACGGCGCTGGACAGGTTAAAGGGTGGAGATTTTTTTCCGATCTCCCAGGTCAACGTATGTGCAGACCTGCAGATAGAGATACAGATACACAATACTTTATTATCTCAGCAAGAGAAATTCATATGTGGTGTAAAACAGAAAAACAACACAAGAAAATCACAGTCATTCAACATGCATACAGATAAACCAGAACAAGATGTAAACCTAGGGCAAACCATCATTACAGTCAATAATCACAGTAGACAACAACAACAGAAACCCTTAAAAAGTAATTTACAGTAAATCATACATACACTTTTACAGCCATACACGCATACAGTAATAATCACAGTTAAAGGATGAACATAACAGTATACTAAAAGCTGACATAGACATATAACAGCAGTGTGCAATTTATAGTACTTTGAGTTAAGATGTCATATTCCACGCACATACACTCTGGTATTCATTTTCAGTCATACATCTGATTATTAATTACTGTTATTTAATAGCTGGACTGACACTGGAAAAAAAGCTGCATTTGGTTCTGTTTGTTTTAAATTTTGGAATACAGAAACGTTTGTCTGAAGGTAGGAGTTGACAATCATTTGGCAGTGTATGACTGTTGTTGCTTGAAATGCATGTGGCTTTCTGTCGAACTCTGACATTGTACAAATCACACAAACTGTCCTGTCTCACACCCACAACCTTACTGCACACATTCACAATCTTGTTTAGCATATTCTTATTCTTCACAACGAGACCTTCATACCAGCATATAAAAGAATATGTTAAAACAGATTCGATAAAGCATCTATAAAATCCTTCACGTACTTTTGAATTAACTCTGATGTTTCTGAGTTTCTGTAGACAATAAATGCGAGACTGGCACTTTGTATTAGAAGTAAAATTCAACTTATGATCAAGAATAGTTCCTAGGTATTTGTATTCATGCACTCTTTCATCTTTTATATCATTAATAAACAGGTCTTTTTTTAAATTTTAAATCAGTTATCATTTCTTTTGTTTTCTAGACATTAAGATCTAAGAAGTTTTCTTTGCACCAGGAGGAATTTTTTTTAACTTGCTCAAAATAAATAGCATCAGAATTTGACAGATCTTCTAGGTCTGAGTCATCAGAATACTTAATTATAGGAGTTGTGTTTGAGCCAATGCAGTCATTTGTATAGAATGTGAAAAGAACAGGTGACAAGACTGTACATTGAGGCGCACCAGTGGAAGTTGTTTTCACAGCAGACAGAGCTTGTCCAAAACGGACCGACTGAGTTCTCTGAACAAGAAAACTATTTATCCATAAGATGAGGTTTGCAATGATGTTAAATGAGAGAAGCTTACGTACCATGAGATGTGGCTGAATGGTGTTGAATGCCGATGAAAAGTCAATAATCAAAGTACGAACAAATGAATTTGGTTCTTCCAGGTGAGTGTATGCATGGTGTAAGAGTGTAAGTGTGGCATCAGCAGTACTCCGGTTGGATCTATATGCAAACTGGTACTGATAATGGTAGGGTGTTGTGTGTGCAAGAATTCGTTTCAGGATGATTCGTTCTAAACATTTCATGACAACTGGGGTCAGGGCTATGGGGCGGTAGTCATTCAAAGAAACAGGGTTTTTGTTATTTGGCACTGGACTGATTACTGAATGCTTCCACAAAGCAGGTACACGGCAATCCTTCAGAGACCGTGTGACCAGGCTACTGAACACACCACACACCTGTGAGGAACATGTGTTCTGGAGCCGTCCACTGATCCCATCAGGGCCTACTGCCTTTTTTGACAGGCAATCTCCGGAAAGCAGATTCAACAATACAAGGATCAATGGATAAAACACTTTCATCGTTTAAAACATTTTCTTTAAGAGGGGTAGTTACCTTTTCAAGTTCTTTATTAAGATCGCTTCTTTCAAAGCGACGGTAGAAGTCATTCAGTTTTTTCTGAGAAATCTTTCTGTTGATCTACTGAAATACATGGTGCTGAGACTGGTGTGTGTTGTCCAGAAAGTAGTTTCAGTCCTTTCCATGAATCTTCCATGTTACCGCTTTGGAAACGACGTTCAACTTCTTCTTTATATAGTTTCTTTGAATCGTTTATTCCTTTAGTTACTTTCTTTTGTACATTCTTACATTGACTTCAAAGCTATTTTCTTTTCATTGAGTGTTTTCTTAAGAGATATTGATGCCCAGGGCTTGTTGTTGGGAAAAAAACCCTGATAGTTTTGTTGTTGTTGAGGAATTATCATGTCTTCACAAAAAAGATATATACGAATATATAACATCAGTAGCTTCATCAACAGTCACATGATTCAAGCAATACATTCCATTCTGTGCATTCATAACAACCTTTCAGTTCAGCCACACTCTCAGGCGTTCACACTTTCACACTCTTCTTAATAACTGGTTCCGTCTGGATTTTTGGTCTGTATAATGGAAGATGGTTAACTCTCTCCGTACGAACGGCGAAAGAGACGACGTTAACAGCGTTTCACCCCAATTACCACCATCAAAATATTACAAGCGGAAGGCTCTCATACTGAAGAGGTGAATGTTGACAAAGAATACCACAATTCTGACGACGGAAGCTAAAGGTTGGGTCATTGAGACACCCACTGGACATCCGAGGGGTCTGTGTAGAGAAGAGAGGACTGGCCGTACTGAGTGAGTTAATGGTATTGTGGTCTGAAGTACCGTCAGGTGGAAGAACAACTGACTTGTACGCACGGGGAATGGTTCCATAGCAGAGATCAAGAATCTGGTTGTTACGTGTTGCACAAGTGACATACCGTTTAAAAGAGGGTAAATAAAACAAATCCAGTGTGATACACAGAATTATGCAACCAACAACCATCTACCTGAAGATCTAGTCATCAGCCCCATCCACATGTAATATGCAGCTTCTGTTCAAACGTGTGTGTGTGTGTGTGTGTGTGTGTGTGTGTGTGTGTGTGTGTGTGTGTGTGTGTGTGTGTGTGTGTGTGTGTGTGTGTGTGTGTGTGCAGTGCGTGCATGTGTGAGTATGCACAAGTTTTTATATTGATATGCACTTGTATGTATCCTAATTTCTACTGTATCTGTGCTTGTGTATGATTTTCGATTTATGTTCGTATCTTGTTATGTACTGTACCCACCCTTACCCCCCGCCCGCCAATATTCCTTGTGACCCCGGTACACTTGGTAATAAAGACATATTCTATTCTATTCTATTGTACGTGGCAGGGTAAAAACGGTCATACACGTAAAAGCCCACTCGTGTACATACGAGTGAACGTGGGAGTTGCAGCCCACGAACGAAGAAGAAGAAGAAGACGAAGATTGATTGATTGATTGAATCTTTCATGGGTAAAGAATTAAGCGCAGTAAAGGCCTTTTCAAATTCTGCCCATTTAACGACACAAAACATAATAAAAATAAAGAAATAAAATGAAATAAAATAAAATAATAAGAACGACGAATAAGAATAGTAACTGGAATCGTCTATTAAATGTAACAAAGCAATGAAAAGAACAATTGGTACATTATCATGTACGTAAGTACTTACACACCCACACACACACACACACACACACACACACAAACGCACACACACACACACACGCACACACACACACACACACGCACACACACACGCACACACACAAACACACACACACACGCACGCACGCACACACACACACACACGCACACACACACACGCGCGCGCACACACACACACACAGACACACTCACACAGAGACAAACACACGCACACACACACACAAAAACACACACTGACTGGGGGGCCAGGGTGGGGAAACAAGACGTTAAAGAGTTGGGTAAACAGTTTTGGTTTCATGGGAGTAGGGTGCACAGATATTGACATTAAGGATCTATAAAAGAAAGAGAGAAGGAAAGAAGCGAGGAAAAAAGGAAGGAAGGAAGGAAGGAACGAAAGAAAGAAAGAAAGAAATAGAAAAAGAAGAAAAAAAAAGTGCTGTGCATTTGAATGGATTTGCTTTTTGGTGGCCATTATTTGTTGTTGTTGTTGTTGTTGCTGTTGTCGTTGTTGCTGTTGTTGTTGTTGTTGTTCTTCTTCTTCTTCCTCTTCATCTTCTTCTTCAAACGCTTGCTTATAATCACTTCACTTGCTGTCATGCCACATGATGAATGAAAAGTTGAATGCATGTGTGATCGTGCTAGCAAACGAACAAATGCAAGTGTGTGTGCGTGCGTGCGTGCGTGCGTGGGTGCCTACGAATGTGTGTGTGTGTGTGTGTGTGTGTGTGTGTGTGTGTGTGTGTGTGTGTGTGCGTGCGTGCGTGCGTGCCTACGAATGTGTGTGTGTGTGTGTGTGTGTGTGTGTGTGCGCGCGCAGAGAGAAAGAGAGAGAAAGAGAGAGCTTGAACTTCATTTTTTAGGGGGTAGGATGGATAGTAGACCCTTGTGCACGTGCATGCACGCATATACATGCCCATCTCGTGCGCGTTCACTTCCACACCCACACACGAACACACACACACACACACACACACACACTGGTGCTCACTCACACACACACACACACACACACACACACACACACACACACACACACACACACACACACAGTGATACGAGTGATAAGATTCTTCTGTCGCTGTCCTTTGACGAAGATCTCATAATTCATAATTCAAACACGCCACTCATTGAACCAAGAAGCAAGAAGAAGAAGCAAGAACCACCGAAGCAAGAAGATTTAGTCATTCGGATGAGACGATAAACCAAGGTCCCGTGTGCAGCATGCACTCAGCGCACGTAAAAGAACCCACGGCAACAAAAGGGTTGTTCCTGGCAAAATTCTGAAAAAAATCCACTTCGATAGGAAAAACAAATAAAACTACACGCAGGGGCAAAAAAAAAGAAGTGTGGCGTTGTAGTGTAGCGACGTGTTCTCCCTGGGGACAGAGCAGCCCGAATTTCACACAAATACAAATACAATCAAATACTTGACCACAGCCAGCAACGAAAACCAATCATACTAAGTCGAGTCGAACCCCAACCCAACCCTACCGGCAATCCCGGTGTAACCGCACGATAGTACCTCCCCCCCCCCGCCTTTTTTTTTTTTTTACCCACCGGGGTCAAATCTGTGAAAAATTGCAGGCGCCTGTTGCAGAATCGGTCAAGCGGTTGGACTTTGTGATCCAGTGGTCACGGTTCCGTTCCCTTGTTACGGGTCAGTGTTGTGTCCTGGTCAAAAGCACTTTAACTCCGACGAATTCCCCTCCCCCCCTACTCCACCCCGGGTGTGAATCAGTGGGGTACCTGACTTCCGAGGTTGGGGTGAAGGTTTTAAAAACGGAATGCCGGAAGGAGAGGACTGGGCCCCGCCTTTCCCATGCCAGAGTCCTTGACATGATTGGTATGATTTCACAGACCCTCGCGGATCACTGTATCCAACTGCTTCCTGGACATTCTTCTTCTTCTTCTGCGTTCGTGGGCTGCAACTACCACGTTCACTCGCATGTACACGAGTGGGCTTTTACGTGCATGACCGTTTTTACCCCGCCATGTAGGCAGTCATACTCCGCTTTCGGGGGTGTGCATGCTGGGTATGTTCTTGCTTCCATAACCCACCGAACGCTGACATGGATTACAGGATCTTTAACGTGCGTATTTGATCTTCTGCATGCGTTTGCACACGAAGGGGGTTCAGGCACTAGCAGGTCTGCACATATGTTGACCTGGGAGATCGTAAAAATCTCCACCCTTTACCCACCAGGCGCCGTCACCGTGATTCGAACCCAGGTCCCTCAGATTGAAAGTCCAACGCTTTAACCACTCGGCTATTGCGCCCGTCTTCCTGGACATTCAAAACTGGATGACTCGAAATAAGTTACAACTGAACGCGGACAAAACTGAAGCAATGATCATAGGAACTAAACAAAAGTTGTCTTCCATCACAATTGACACAATCAAACGTGGCAGTACATCCATCCCTCTTTCCACGTCAGTCAGGAACCTCGGTGTTGTCCTTGACAATACACTGTCCATGCAAAAATTTATGTCAGACATGTCAGTCCTGCTACTGTCAACTGCGGCGCATCAGTGCCGTCCGGAAATATCTGTCCACTGACGCAACATCTAGACTTGTCGTTTCTCTCATTCTCTCTCGCCTTGACTACTGTAACTCTCTATTGTCTGGTTTGCCTGCTTCATCCATTCAGTCCCTTCAGAGCATACAAAACTCTGCTGCCCGACTCGTCCTCAGAAAGAAAAAAATCTGAGCACATCACTCCTCTTTTGCAACATCTCCACTGGCTCCCTGTCTCACAGTAAAGTACAAGGTCAGCACTCTATGTTATAGATGCATTCACCAAACTGTCCCTTCCTATCTCTGTGGCTGCCTTCACCACTACACTCCATCTCGCTCACTACAATCGGCTTCGGATCCACTCTGTTTACGCATACCCAGATTCAAACACTCGACTGTTGGCCGCCGTTCTTTCTCTGTCTCTGGACCTTGCGATTGGAATGAACTTCCTCTTTCGCTTCGTCAAGTCTCCACACTCAGCTCTTTCAAGACTGGCCTTAAAACCCACCTCTTCCCAAAATAGCCCCCCCCCCCGCCCCCCCTTGCCTGCCCTTCCTTGTCTTCAGTTTCTACAGTTTCAGAGTTATGCATGCTTGTGAATGACTGGTGCTCCTCTGTCGGATTCAACACCTCCCCCCCCCGCCCCCCCCCCCCCCCCCCCCCCCCCCCCGCACACGGCCCACAAATCCCGTACTGCCTGCCTAGTGCCCCTCCACACACCCCTCCCCACTCTTCTACTCTACACCCCGTCCCCTGTCAAACTCCCACACCCACCTTCCCTTTTCCCTGTCCTCCCCCCCTCCTCCCCTCCCCTCCCCCGCACCACCCGACCTTCTGCCCTGTGCAGTAACTCTCCACCCGACCTTCTGCCCTGTGCAGTAACTCTCCACCCGACCTTCTGCCCTGTGCAGTAACTCTCCACCCGACCTTCTGCCCTGTGCAGTAACTCTCCACCCGACCTTCTGCCCACTGCAGTAACTCTCCACCCGACCTTCTGCCCTGTGCAGTAACTCTCCACCCGACCTTTTGCCCACTACAGTAACTCTCCACCCGACCTTCTGCCCTGTGCAGTAACTCTCCACCCGACCTTTTGCCCACTGCAGTAACTCTCCACCCGACCTTCTGCCCTTTGCAGTAACTCTCCACCCGACCTTCTGCCCACTGCAGTAACTCTCCACCCGACCTTCTGCCCTGTGCAGTAACTCTCCACCCGACCTTCTGCCCTGTGCAGTAGCTCTCCACCCGACCTTCTGCCCTGTGCAGTAACTCTCCACCCGACCTTCTGCCCTGTGCAGTAACTCTCCACCCGACCTTCTGCCCTGTGCAGTAACTCTCCACCCGACCTTCTGCCCTTTGCAGTAACTCTCCACCCGAGCGAATTTCCGCTCAGTCGCTTTTTCCACAAACAATGGACATGGAACACGGACAAACCATTTTCCGCCAAAGAACAGGGGGGTGGGTGGGTGGGGGGGGGGGGGGTGTGTTAGATTTTACTGGGTGTGATCCCCGTCAGAGAAAATCCCCGCAGAAAATTCACCTGTCCAAACAGATCTCTTGAGTGCGATGAAGCATGTCTGATTGTCAGCATTCTTCCTCCTCTTACCCACCTCAGTATTACCCTCTACTGAACTTAACACCTGGTTGTGCGCGTGTGTGTAGGGGCGGGGTGTGTGTCTGTTTGGTACAGCCGAAACTATGCGTACACGGAGTCCGTGTTTTACTTCTTAATAGTCATTGGTAAAATGTGACGGGCGCAATAGCCGAGTGGTTAAAGCGTTGGACTGTCAATCTGAGGGTCCCGGGTTCGAATCACGGTGACGGCGCCTGGTGGGTGAAGGGTGGAGATTTTTACGATCTCCCAGGTCAACATATGTGCAGACCTGCTAGTGCCTGACCCCCCTTCGTGTGTATATGCAAGCAGAAGAAGATCAAATACGCACGTTAAAGATCCTGTAATCCATGTCAGCGTTCGGTGGGTTATGGAAACAAGAACATACCCAGCATGCACACCCCCGAAAACGGAGTATGGCTGCCTACATGGCGGGGTAAAAACGGTCATACACGTAAAATCCCACTCGTGTGCATACGAGTGAACGTGGGAATTGCAGCCCACGAACGAAGAAGAAGAAGAAGAATTGGTGAAATGTATATTTACAGGTGCAAAATGGAAAAGAACACACCGAACATGCCTTCTTCTAAAAGCTACCTATTTTCGCGATACAAAATTGAAGAAAATAACGCAAGAATGGCATGGACATTAAATGATTTTAAAATAAAATGGTTACCCTACATGACGATAAATCAAGAATCTGCCCATAACTGTCACAACTGGTTTAAATAATCTTTAATTATTCAACAATACACATCATTACAATGCAATGAATGACAAAAGAGCATCAACAAGCTTAAAGCTTATACTGTGCTCACAACGTTGCACTTCAATTTTATCATGACGGCTGATGAACCATATTATCAACTGTATCAAATAACATTCATAAACAGTAAGTAATGAAATAATGAAATAAAACAAATAAACAGACAGTACATAATATAGTAAAATAATGCTAATATCAATAGGAGGCGTCACTGCGTTCGGTCAAATCCATATACGCTACACCACATCTGCCAAGCAGATGCCTGACCAGCAGCGTAACCCAACGCGCTTAGTCAGGCCTTGAGAAAAAAAAAGAGAAATAAAATAACATTAAAAAGAGTTAATAAAACAAACAAACAAACAAACAAATGAATAAAAATAATAGGTGAATACATAAAAATACTACTACTACTAATATTTATAAGGCGCAAAGTCTTGATGAAGTCAACTCTATGCGCCCCCCCCCATCTCCCCCCAAAAGACAACAATGATGATAAATACACAAATAAATGTAAAACATGCAGACACACATTCACACATACACATGCATAACAGATATGCAACAAACATGCGGTTTTACAGATATGAAAGCACAATCAAATACACATAAACGTACATGATCCCCAACACACACACACACACACACACACGCGCGCACGCAATGCCCTGCACACCCCCCTCCTCCACACACTCATTTCTTGGCTACATATCGCAGCTTCCACGGCACACACACACACACACACACTTACTTGTACAAGCACACACACATACGCCCATATCCCCCACCCCCAATCCCACACACATAATTATGTACATATATATATACACACCCGCACGTTCCAATATTCCGTTGCTCCCACAGTGTAGACATGCATACACACACATACCTCATCCTCTACACACACACACACACACACACATCCACACACACACACACACACACACGCAGGCACGTGCACAGAGCTCTCCCTGACACATGTCACCCTCGCGCACGCCCTCTCCACTAAGGTAAACTGCCTTGAGGCAAACACAAATAGCTATACCCCACGTTTCTTCCCCCCCTCCACTCTCTCTGTGTGACTGGCAGACAGAGTGAACGACCTCGCCTTGTTGTGAACACTGCTGGTAGATTCCGTCATCAGGGGGGGGATACATTGTGGATATTGCGAAATGAAGTTTGTATTGACATTACCTGCCACCCCCTGATTGCACGGGTGTGTTTTACCCGTTTCCGTACCCGTTTCCGTGCAAAGTCCACACACCCCTCTCAAGCTGAATGGTGGGGGTGTGGGGGTAGGCGGGTGGGGG
>NC_134892.1:13233074-13238074 GCF_041734735.1 Babylonia areolata | reverse complement strand
ATGATTACAATGCATTGAATGACAAAGAGCATCAACAAGCTTAAAACTTATACTGTGCTCACAACGTTGCACTTCAATTTTATCATGACGGCACATGAACCATATTATGACTTGTATGAAATAACATGCATAAACAGTAAGTAATGTAATAATGAAATAAAACAAATAAACAAACAGTACATAATGTAGTAAAATAATGCTAATATCAATATTAACATGAGATTAAATTTATTATCACCAAAGTAATTGGCCTAATAGAAGAAAAACACGAAGAAGAAGAAGAAAATTTAGAAGAATGGAGGGTAAGGTGGTGGAGGAGGGGGAACAGAGGGGAGAGGAGAAATTCTAACAGATCATTGGCCAATCCATTCACCTTGAATATTTGGTCAGTCAAAAAAATTCAACATATATTTTACGAATAGAATCATGTTGTACTCTTTCTTCACAATACTTTCTAAGCTAAAATCTATTTGAATCGGAGATAAACTGGTGGACAGTTTGAAATATGAATATATTTGTATGATTTTGGAGAACAGGATCTCCATGCAACAGAATTTTAACGTGAATGTAGTTTGGAGATAAATTTAAGATTGTGTTTGCCCGAGCCATATGAAAGTCTTGACAAAATAATAAATAATGTTCAGCAGTTTCGTCTTCCTTCGTGCGCTGCAACTCCCACGTTCACTCGTATACATGTACACGAGTGGGCTTTTACGTGTATGACCGTTTTTACCCTGCCATGTAGGCAACCATACTCCGTTTTCGAAGGGGGTGTGTGCATGCTGGGTATATTCTTGTTTCCATAACCCACCGAACGCTGACATGGATTACAGGATCTTTAAACGTGTGTAATTTGATCTTCTGCTTGCCGTATACACACGAAAGGGTTTCAGGCACTAAGCAGGTCTGCACATATGTTGACCTGGGAGATTTGGAAAAATCTCCACTCTTTACCTCACCAGGCGCCGTTACAGAGATTCGAACCCGGGACCCTCAGATTGAAAGCTGAGGTCTCTGAGGAACAGAACGTGGCAGAATGGTTAAGACGCTTCTCTGCCAATAGAGAGAGTCCGTCCGTGAGGGTCTGGGTTCGAATCCCGCTCTCGACGGGCGCAATAGCCGAGTGGTTAAAGCGTTGGACTGTCAATCTGAGGGTCCCGGGTTCGAATCACGGTGACGGCGCCTGGTGGGTAAAGGGTGGAGATTTTCACGATCTCCCAGGTCAACATATGTGCAGACCTGCTAGTGCCTGAACACCCTTCGTGTGTATATGCAAGCAGAAGATCAAATACGCACGTTAAAGATCCTGTAATCCATGTCAGCGTTCGGTGGGTTATGGAAACAAGAACATACCCAGCATGCACACCCCCGAAAACGGAGTATGGCTGCCTACATGGCGGGGTAAAAACGGTCATACACGTAAAAGCCCACTCGTGTGCATACGAGTGAACGCAGAAGAAGAAGAAGAAGAAGAATCCCGCTCTCGCCCTTTCTCCACAAGTTTGACTGAAAAATCGAACTGAGCGTTTAGTCATTCGGATGAGACGATAAACCGAAGTCCCGTGTGCAGCACGCACCTGGCGCACTGAAAAAAAAAAAAATCAACCCCATGGCAACAAAAGTTGTCCTCTTGCAAAATTGTGTGGACGAAATCCACTCTGGTTGACACACACACACACACACACACACACACACACCTCATTCAATACACACCACAATCTCTCCAGACCTTTTTCTTATAATATACTTTTCCTCTGACACATACCATGAATACTTTTTACACTAATATTCACATACATTCCCTTTCCTTTATCCACTTCCTTACTCCTTTACGTCTAAAAACACTTATAGTGAATAGACGTTAAACTGAAGAAGACACACACACACACACACACACACACACACACACACACACACACACACATATTGTATATATATGCACGTACTCAAAGCCTGACAAAGCATTGGTGGTCAGGCATCTACTGAACCTAGCACATGTGGTGGATAGCGAATAATTATTATCAGTGGATTTGTCCGAACGCAGTGACGCCGCCTCCTTTGAGAGACTGAGAACTTGTAGAGACCTAAGATCTCGCCTCACAGCTTCCGCTCTTGGTAAGGTAAAACCTTTAGAAGCTCGAATGCTGCGTGACAAGTTCCTGTTATTTCGGTTCTTCAATACCCACCCACCACCCCACACCCACCCTGTGCGTGTGTGGCATGTTTGACACAGAGAGAGAGAGAGAGAGAGAGAGGAGGTAGGGGCGTGTGTTTGTGAAAATCAAAATGCTGGTGTTTCGTTGTGGAAATGGTGTGTGTGTGTGTGTGTGTGTGTGTGTGTGTGTGTGTGTGTGTGTGTGTGTGTGTGTGCGTGTCGTGTGTGTGTGTGTGTGTGCGTGCGTGTCGTGTGTGTGTGTGTGTGTGTGTGTGTGTGTGTGTGACACATACAAAGATAGAGAGAGAGGGGTGGGAGTGTGTAAGTGATAATCAAATGCTGGTGTTTAGTTTTAGAAATGGTGTGTGTCTGTGTCTGTGTCTGTGTCTGTTTGACAGAGAGAGAGAGAGAGGGGGGGGGGGGGGGGGGGGGGGGGGGGGGGCGGGGAAGGGAGTTATGTAAGAGATAATTAAATTGCTTTTGTTTCGTTTTAGAAATTGGTGTGTGTGTGTGTGTGTGTGTGTGTGTGTGTGTGTGTGTGCGTGTCTGTGTGTGCGTGCGCGTGCGCGTATGTCTAGGTATGTGTGTTGGAGCATAATTATGGGGTTTTGAGAGGGTTGAATGTTGGAGAGAGAGAGAGAGAGAGAGAGAGAGTTTTGTGTGGATGAGGGCAGAAAACAATGCATGTTATTTCCCCTTTCTTGTGTGTGTGTGTGTGTGTGTGTGTGTGTGTGTGTGTGTGCGCGTGCGTGTCGTGTGTGTGTGTGTGTGTGTGTGTGTTGTGTGTGTGCGTGTGTGTTAGACCATAATAATAGGGTTGGGATAGTGTTTCGAACTCGAAGTCTAAAAATGTTTCAATTGTCAGACCACATATTATCCGTAACAATGGAGTTCACAAGGACGAAAGGAATTGATACAAGGCAATGAATATTAGGACGATCCTTTAACTACATGGGCATCGATAACGATTCTAGATCATTTGCTTGTAATGAAAACGCTTTGAATACAAATTTGCATGTATTGACACTCAAGTCTCTCACTCGCACAAGATAGCAACATGGACATCTTAACTCACTCAGTACGGACAGTCCTCTCTTCTCCTCTACACAGACCCCTCGGATGTCCAGTGGGTGTCTGAATGACCTGACTTTTAGCTTCCGTCGTCAGAATTGTGGTATTCTTTGTCAACATTCACCTCTTCAGTATAAGAGCCTTCCGCTTGCAATATTTTGATGGTGGTAATTGGGGTGAAACGCTGTTAACGTCTTCTCTTTCGCCGTTCGTATGGAGAGAGTTAAAAGCACTTGAGTATTTGTGAAATTTAGCAGGAATAAACCGGGAAAAAAGAGAACAGTACTTTGGGTAGACCGAAACCAGATGCATTTCGGTTTCCGAAGTGTCATCACATAAAATTTCGAGAGGGTTGACTGTGTGTGTGTGTGTGTGTGTGTGTGTGTGTGTGTGTGTGTGTGTGTCTGTATCTGTGTGTATATATACATGTATATGTGTGAGTATGTTTGGCTCTCTCTCTCTCTCTCTCTCTCTCTCTCTCTCTGTGTGTGTGTGTGTGTCGCCGTGTGTATATGCGTGTAGCTGTGTGTGTATGTGTGTGTGTGTGTGCGTGTGTGTGTGTGTGTGCGTTCTCTCTCTCTCTCTCTGTATGTGTCTGTATCTGTGTGTATATATACATGTATATGTGTGTGTGTGTATGTTTGGCTGTGTGTGTGTGTGTGTGTGTGTGTGTGTGTGTGCGTGTGTGGACGTGTGTATATGCGTGTAGCTGTGTGTGTGTGTGTGCCTGCGCGGAGCTAGCTAGTATAATCTTCAAGCGGTTGTAATCCAACACGAACGTTTAAGTTCCGTGTCAGTGTGAGTTTCAGTGTGTGGGCTCATCGTTCCAAACACAGTATCTATTTTTAGGTCAGTGGCGTAGGGCCCAATGCCAGTTTCCTTTCGTCGAGTGTCCGTTTAAAATTACTTTTAATGCTGGGCCTGTGTACATTATTTGGTTTGCTTGTGCTTTCATGTCTGTGAGACTGTGTACTTGTTGAACATCTGTTGTGCACATGTGTGTGTGTGTGTGTGTGTGTGTGTGTGTGTGTGTGTGTGTGTGTTTACATTTATTTGATTTTTATATTTTATTTTATTTCTTTATCTATTTCCTTATTAATTTGTTTGTTTGTGTGTGTGTGTGTGTGTGTGTGTGTGTGTGTGTGTGTGTGTGTGTGTGTTTTAATTTTTTTTTTTACATTTATTTGATTTTTACATTTCATTTTATTTCTTTATCTATTTCCTTAGTAATTTGTGTGTGTGTGTGTGTGTGTGTGTGTGTGTGTGTGTGTGTGTGTGTGTGCTCGCGCGTGTGCGTGCGTGTCTCTATGTTTATTTATACATTTATTTGCTTATTAATTTATTATCATAATTATTATTATTATTTTTTTTTTACATTTCATCCTAATTTCTTTATCTGTTTGCTTACTTATCTTACATTTCATTTTTTTAAAAATCAAGATTTATAAATTTACTTACTCATTCTAATTTATTCATTTATTGATTTGATGACGTATCTATTTTTTATTTTTTTACGTATAATCTTTTTCTCTGTGTGTGTTTTTTTGTTTTTTTTTTTCCAAGGCCTGACTAAGCGCGTTGGATTACGCTGCTGATAGAGACTTTTATAGGTGCTCGTCAGTTGACTCTCTCAGACTTTGGTTCGATTCGCAGACCAATTCTGAGTTTAGCTCTCAGACTATTATCACATTCATTACGGACCAAGTATTGTTCTAATGTCAAGTGCATATGCCATAGTAACCTGATAATTTAGCATATAACTTTTGACTGTAGC
>NC_134892.1:13220574-13223074 GCF_041734735.1 Babylonia areolata | reverse complement strand
GTCAGAACGACGGGCGCAATAGCCGAGTGGTTAAAGCGTTGGACTGTCAATCTGAGGGTCCCGGGTTCGAATCACGGTGACGGCGCCTGGTGGGTTAAAGGGTGGAGATTTTTACGATCTCCCGGGTCAACATACGTGCAGACCTGCTAGTGCCTGAACCCCCTTCGTGTGTATGTGCAAGCAGAAGATCAAATACGCACGTTAAAGATCCTGTAATCCATGTCAGCGTTCGGTGGGTTATGGAAACAAGAACATACCCAGCATGCACACCCCCGAAAACGGAGTATGGCTGCCTACATGGCGGGGTAAAAACGGTCATACTCGTGTGCATACGAGTGAATGCAGAAGAAGAAGACCAATCAGAACTCGAGAAGATCAGATTCAAGATGAGATACCGACTTCTTTGTCCTAAACCTTACAGAACTTTTGTCTTTTGGCTCAAGTACACGTAGCATTAAACATATAAAGCGTCATCAGTTTTAGAACGTGACCTGTCATTGAAATATATATATATGCATCACATTTATATAATTGATAAGAATCGGTGTTGGCGAGGTTAGAAAACCGCATAAAATTCAGACTGGAAATATCCTTTTAAAGCGAATATTCATTTTCTGTAACACATAATAAGTTCAATCCATTCACATCACCCTATAACTCCACCTACCCTCCCCTCTCCTTACATAAACTCTTCCACTCACATCATCTGATCACCCTCCCCCCCCCACACCCCCCTTCACTGACGTAAACTCATCCACTCATATCACCCAACACCCCTTTCACATAAATTCATTCACTCACATCACCCTAACCATACACTTACTTCACATAAACTCATTCACTCACATCACCCTAACCCTACACTTACTTCGTATAAACTCATTCACTCACATCATCCTAACCCTGTCCTTACTTCATATAAACTCATTCACTCACATCACCCTAACCCTACCCCCACTTCACATAAACTCATTCACTCACATCACCCTACTTCACATAAACTCATTCACTCACATCACCCTAACCCTACACTTACTTCACATAAACTCATTCACTCACATCACCCTAACCCTACCCCCTACTTCACATAAACTCATTCACTCACATCACCCTACACTTACTTCACATAAACTCATCCACCCACATCACCCAAACCCTACCCCTTACTTCACATAAACTCATTCACTCACATCACCCTACACTTACTTCACATAAACTCATCCACCCACATCACCCTAACCCTACACTTACTTCACATAAACTCATTCACTCACATCACCCTACACTTACTTCACATAAACTCATTCACTCACATCACCCTACACTTACTTCACATAAACTCATTCACTCACATCACCCTACACTTACTTCACATAAACTCATCCACCCACATCAACCTAACCCTACACTTACTTCACATAAACTCATTCACTCACATCACCCTACACTTACTTCACATAAACTCATTCACTCACATCACCCTACACTTACTTCACATAAACTCATTCACTCACATCACCCTACACTTACTTCACATAAACGCATTCACTCACATCACCCTACACTTACTTCACATAAACTCATTCACTCACATCACCCTACACTTACTTCACATAAACTCATTCACTCACATCACCCTACACTTACTTCACATAAACTCATTCACTCACATCACCCTACACTTACTTCACATAAACTCATCCACCCACATCACCCTAACCCTACACTTACTTCACATAAACTCATTCACTCACATCACCCTATCCTTACTTCACATAAACTCATTCACTCACATCACCCTAACCCTATCCCTACTTCACATAAACTCATTCACTCACATCACCCTACACTTACTTCACATAAACTCATTCACTCACATCACCCTAACCCTGTCCTTATTTCACATAAACTCATTCACTCACATCACCCTACACTTACTTCACATAAACTCATTCACTCACATCACCCTACTCCTACCCCTACTTCACATAAACTCATTCACTCACATCACCCTAACACTATCCTTACTTCACATAAACTCATTCACTCACATTACCCTACACTTACTTCACATAAACTCATTCATTCACATCACCCTAACCCTACCCCCTACTTCACATAAACTCATCCACTCACATCACCCAAACCCTACACTTACTTCACATAAACTCATTCACTCACATCACCCTACTTCACATAAACTCATTCACTCACATCACCCTAACCCTACCCCCTACTTCACATATACTCATTCACTCACATCACCCTACACTTACTTCACATAAACTTATTCACTCACATCGCCCTAACCTTACACTTACTTCACATAAACTCATTCACTCACATCACCCTACACTTACTTCACATAAACTCATTCACTCACATCACCCTAACCCTATCCTTACTTCACATAAACTCATTCACTCACATCACCCTAACCCTGTCCTTACTTCACATAAACTCATTCACTCACATCACCCTACACTTACTTCACATAAAC
>NC_134892.1:13205574-13218074 GCF_041734735.1 Babylonia areolata | reverse complement strand
ACCCCACACAAAAAAACGAACAAAAAACAAACAAGAAACAACTACAGCAACAACAAAACCCCACAAACACACGCACACACACACACACACACACACACACACACACACACACACACACACACACACACACACACCACACACACACACACAAACCTGGGGTGGTTGTTTTGACTTGACATTGTAAAGTCAGATAAATGAAATGATTTGAAAGAAAACACAAATCTGCACAGGTATAATGAGTTCTCTCTCCGAAAATTGTGTTTATGTAATATCTATGTATCTATCTATCTATCAATCTATCTAGGACTATCTATTTATCTATCTAGGCCTATCTATCTATCTAGGCCTATATATTTATCTATCTAGGCCCATCTATCTATCTAGGCCCATCTATCTATCTATCTGGGCCTATCTATCTATCTAGGCCCATCTATCTATCAATCTAGGTCTATCTATCTATCTGTCTATCTATCTATCTAGGCCTATCTATCTATCCATCTATGTACTGGGGAGCGGTTTTGGATTTTGAATTTGAATTGAGAATTGAGAGAAAAAAAAAGAGAGAAAAAAAAAAGAGAAGAAAAACAGCAGCAACAACAAAACCAAACCGTGAAGAGACGTTACAAATTATGATTATGTCTGTCTGTCTCTCTCTGTCTCACGGCATGCGCAAAGAAGATAAGTTAGCATTTATTCACGTATGGACATGGTCTTATGGTGCTGAACATTCCACGCAAACGAAAACAACAACCATGCAAACCACCACCCCCCACCACCCCAAAAAAAAACAACAACAACAAACAAACAACAAACAAAACAAAACAAAAAACAAAACAAAACAGTTATTCTATTGTGCTGAGGAATCAACAATTTATAATTAATTCTATGATTTGAAAAAAAAAAAAAAAATATAATGATTCTAAACTTGTGAAACGTTTAAATCTTAGAAAGTAATTGAACTCCGAACTCCGAAAGATCGCTCAAACCTTTGGAGTTGTTGTTTTTTTTTTCACTGGGTGTGTAACAACCATACACAGTCGTTTAGTCTTGTGCTTGGTTTTAATTTTTTTAATATCAAGAAACAAGATGCAATACAGCGTTCAATTAATAAGACTTGAGCAACAACAAGCATGAGCTTATATCGTGCTCGTTCATGTGCTAGTCTTGTGCTTCCTTGTTTAACAAAAAAAAAAAGAGACCAAAAAACAAGAGAGGCAAGGCCTTCAAGACTCACTTATGATAAATTAAGTCCCCTAGCATTAATTACAGAGTAATTTCCCTTTTTTACTGTCTGCACCAAAACGTTTGCAAAATAAATAAAAATTCCATGCTTAGCAAAAGAAGTTCCTGTTTGAACAAAAAATGATAATAATGACTCCTCTTGTTGTTGTATCAGAATAAGAGGTCAGAGTGCCAAGTTTAGAGAATACAAAAAATATAACAGTAAATGCAGTTTGCATTTAATTAGGCTTCATTTTTTATTTTTTTGTGCCCATCCCAGAGGTGCAATATTGTTTTAAACAAGATGACTGGAAAGAACTGAATTTGTCCTATTTTTATGCCAAATTTGGTGTCAACTGACAAAGTATTTGCAGAGAAAATGTCAATGTTAAAGTTTACGATGGACACACAGACACACAGACACAGACACACAGACACAGACACACACACACACACACACACAGACAACCGAACACCGAGTTAAAACATAGACTCACTTTGTTTACACAAGTGAGTAAAAAAAAAAAAAAAGAAAAAAGAAAAAAAAAGAGAAGCAAACTATTTCTATGGGCTGTATGGATAGCTTAGTGGGTCCATCATCAAAAATGCAAGCACCGTTCACAGCATCAAAGGCAGGCAGACTGTTCCGAGCCAGCCGCAAACTTTCTACATGCCACACTGGGCAAACATAGGGGAACAAGTGAACCATAAAGTCTCGTGTCCATTTTTTTCCCCCTCAGCTCCGTCCAGACCTCCCGCGCCATACTGACAGTGTTGCTTTGTTTTGAAATACGATTAGAAGACAATACAATGCAATACAATGCAATACAACACAATGCAATGCAATGCAATGCAATACAATGCAGTACAATGCAATACAATACAATACAATGCAACACAATGCAATACAATACAATGCAATGCAATACAACACAATGCAGTACTACACAACACAACACAATATGTATGTGTGTGTGTGCGTGTGCGTGTATGCGTGTGTGTGCGTACGCGCGTATGTGTGTGTGCACGCATGCATATCTGTGTGTGTGTGTGGGTGGGGTGGGTGTGTTCGCGTACTTTGTGTGTGTGTGTGTGTGTGTGTGTGTGTGTGTGTGTGTGCGTGTGTGCGTGCGCACGTGCGTGTGTTTGTCTATGTCTGTGTATCTGTATATTTATGTATGAATGTATGTCTTCCTGTGTGTGCCTGGGCAAAGTTGCTGTGCTGGATGAATTCACGGTGTTCACGTGCGGCGGGCTTGTGTCTCGTTTCAGAGGTGCTCCTCATAGCAGGGATCTGGACCTTCCTGCTGACCCTGTACTTCACCTGGGGCTCCGTGGGAGACTATATCCCCAGAAGCAGAACCCTCCTGCAGGGAATACAACCCCCGCTCCCACAGCAGCAACATCAGAAACCAACCACCGCCTTTCTCCCACGAACAACCACGCCTTCTAAAAACACCAACACCCAACAAGCCTCCCCCGATGGCCAGAAAGGTCAGGAAAAAAACCTGACCTCCAACAACAGCTCGGCGGAAAAATTGCAGCACACCTCCGAACCTTCGAAACCATCGGAGGCACGTTCATCTTCGGCTTCTTCCCAGGTCAGAGTGGTGACCGAGGATGTCGTCTTGCCGAGCGATAACAACGCTACAGCAGCAGCAGCAGCGACGCTGAAAGAGGTGAAGAAAAGAAACACGACCATGAACCAGACCCCAGCATTGCCTGTAACCACACCGTCACCACACCCACCGACGACTGCTTTAACCCCGAAACAGAAGGAGCCTCCGAAACTTCTGTGCGTATATTTTACCGGTCGGCTGGGCAACGAACTCTTCGAGTTCGCAAGCACTCTAGGTCTGGCCTTGACGTTCAACCGTACCCCCGTATTTCTGAGCAGTTCGGCTGTTAGCAAGGCGCTGAAGAACTTCAGCGAGTTCCCCTCCACGCTCACTCGAAATGAGGTCAACCGCCGGTGCAATGAGAAGCATATCCACGAGAACTCGTGCTGCAAGTTTAAAGAGGAGATGACCAGGATGGACCCTGCCTCCGACTACAAAATATCCACCTACCTCCAGTCGTACAGGTACTTCGAAAGCCAGGTACCCGCCATTCGCAAAGCGGTGGTTTTCAACGACAGGATCCAAACCCAGGCCAACACCACGTTACGGATGCTGAGAGAAAAATACCGGAACTCCACCTTGGTCGGAGTCCATATTCGCCACGGTGACATGGCGAATGAACACAACCAGAAGCTGGGGTATCCTGTCGCGACTCCCGCCTACATCAACAAATCCGTGTCGTACTTTTCCCAGCTGTACCCCAAATGCGCGTTCGTCGTGGCTTCGGACAGTATACCGTGGGTCAGGGACAACTTTCCCAAACAGCACACCGACGTCCACTTTCTGACCGGGAACGACCCGGCCGTGGACATGCAGATTCTGGCCTCCACGGATCACGTGATCATCTCTTTCGGGACCTTCTCCTGGTGGATCGGGTTCCTGAACCCTGGGAAGACGGTGTACATGAAGGACTTTATCAGAGCCAACACCTTTATCGGAAACGTCTTCAACCCCAAAGGTAGAGACTACATCTACCCGGGGTGGATACCTTTGTGATGACTAGAAAACAGGTTTGTTTGTGGCCTTTTGTTTGGACAAGGGTTACATCTACCCGGCTGGGTACCTTTGTGATGACGACGACAGGTTATATGTTCTGACAGGAGTTGCATCTATCCGGGCTGGATACCTTTGGATGGCCAGAGGACACACTATAAAAATCATAATATAGATTATATCTACCCTTTGTACTAACAGTAACTGGGCGATATATATATATATATATATATATATATATATATATATATATAAATAATATGTATATATATATATATATATATATATATTCTGGCTGGGATTTCATCTACCATTTGTGGGTACCTCTGTGAGGCTAGAGGACACGATATAGTTTAATCTTGAAATCCTGTAAAAAAAAAAAAAAATCCACACAAACCACGAAACTTCTAACATAAAAATTCCCAATAGCCATTACATCTTCCCAGTGTGGATACCTTTGTAGTGACTAGAAGACACATTCTGACACGGGCTACGCCTTCCCCGGATGGACACCTTTGTGATGGCCAGAGGACGTATGTTGATCCTTTTATAGACTGCATCTGTTGGTATTGATTACATCAGCCTTTATAAAGATTACGTCTACCTTTTGTAGTAACCAGAAGACAGATTATGTATACTCTGACGGGGGTTACATATACCTCGGATGCACACCTTTTGTGGTGACTAGAGGATGTAATGTCTCCTCTCTCTCTCTGTCTCTCTCTCTCTCTCTCTCTCTCTCTCTATATATATATATATATATATATATAGATAGATAGATATACACACATCCTGGTAGAGGGTGAAACACACACATATAACTGCAGAACATCAAACATGCTGATGTGTAATACCAATGATGTTATTTTACGTCCACTATGCCCCAAGACATTGGCTGAAACACTACCACGAAGCTAAAGGACCAAGGCAAGGCCAAGGCAAGCCCCAAGAGGGGCCAAAGGTTGAAATATCCTTGGATTTTTCTTAGTAGGCTGTTACATTCCAGTGAAAAAATTTTCCAGGTCAGATTTTGACTTTTATCCATTGTAAAAAAATCCACAAAACAAAAACCAGATAATGCTGTTCCTTTGATTGATGTTCGTATTGATTTACACCCGTTCTTTTTGGTTAGCCTTTTGGTTTCTTAATCTGCTTGAACTTAGTCTATGTAGTTTTATTTTCTCATTATATATATGATCATTGATGTACACAAGTGTTATCGTTGTGTTTAATGAAATGTTAGTTTAAAATACCAACCAAGTCCGATCACACACACACACACACACACACACACACACACACACACACACACACACACACAGACACCTCTCTCTCTCTATGTAAAAGAACCCACAGCAACAAAAGGGTTGTTCCTGGCAAAATTCTGTAGAAAAATCCACTTCGACAGGAAAAAAACAAATAAAACCTCACGTGGAGGGGGAGAAAATATCGGCGGCTGAGCCGTGATTCGAACCAGCGCGCTCAGATTCTCTCGCTTCCTAGGCGGACACGTTACCTCGAGGCCATCACTCCACCTTGCATACAGTGGCAGTACCATATTGTACCCCATGAGGAATGACTGCGTATTCACATTATTTTTTTTCCTCCTTCCAATCCCTGTTTCTTTCAGAACCTATAACGACTTTCATAATCACATACAGGGTATATCTTGAGTTGTTGTTTGCAGTCGTTGTTATAGTTGTTGTCATCGTAATTTCTGGTGTTGTCGTCGTCATTCGATAGCGTCGTCGCAAGTGTTGTTGTTGTTGTTGTCATTGTTGTCGTCGTCGTTATTGTCATCGTTGTTGTTGTCGTCGTTGTTTATAATTGTTGTTACAAATGTCACTGGTTTGTCACTGATTAAAACAACAACAAAAAACCGAAAAAAACCCAGAAGAAAGCCTTTTCACGTGTACTATATTTGGTAAAATAGACGTAAAGAAGTGGATTCATTTAATTTTTTTTTTCAAAACGAAACGTGAAAAATATTCGGGAACAGGTGTTTCTCATCCTGATTTTGAGGAAGGCTATTTTTATTAAAAATTTTTTTTTTTTGAAAACAGTGATCTTCGTGAACCTTTTGCATTGTCACATACCTGTGTTCTGAATAGTGTCATATCTTTCAAGTCTTTCAAAACATGTTTCTGATAGTATGCAAAATGGACAAATATTCAGGTTTATATATATATATATATATATATATATATATATATATATATATATATATATAAATTGCATTTCGTCTCTCACATATCCAGTTGAATGAATTCCAATGTGTGGCCTTTTTCTTTTGTTATTATTCTTTTTCGACCTTATTTAAAATTTTGACTTCGTTAATCTTTTTCGCAGCATTTTTCTCTTTTAAAATCTTATTTTCAATGGTTTGATATTAATTTCCCTCGCTTTTCCAGTATGCAATCAAACCTGCACAATTATTCTCTTCCGCCTCATTTATGTTGCATATATATCTATATCTGTGCATTCGAAAATGCTAACTTTACCGGGCCGTTTTTTGCTTTATGGATGTGTGCCTTTTTACCGGAATTGTTCTTTTTCTCATCAATTTTGTCTCTGTAAACTTTGATAGGACGATCCTTGACATATCTATTTGAAAATTTTAGCATGTTCATTTTAAAATCCTTTTCTTTTTGATACAATATTTGTCGCATAAGGAAAAAAATAATAGATAAGAAAAAAAAGATTATTGAATGAGAGCATTAATGGGACATTTTTGATTTCTTTATTTCTGCGTTTTTTCGATGTTTTCTTTTCTTTTCTCTTTGTCTCATCGACTTTGTAACTGTTTCTCTGCAAATGCAAACTTGAATGTATTTGTGGATTTTCCCATGACAATGTTCTTTTTTTTCTTGATGAACTTGTCATTCTGTGATTGCAAACATTAATCATTAGGGCGTTTTTCGCCTCATTTGCCTGTGAATTTTGTCATGATCTGTACTGTCAAGAATGCGAACTTTGTTCGGGTGTTATCAGTGCCTTTCATCATCGTCATATTTTTCCTTTTCATTGACCTTGTCGCTGCATATTTCCAAGTGGGAATTTCTCTGCATTGTTTGTCAGTTTGTTTCATTATTCATCATGATCATTTTATTCTCTCTTCATTTTCTTCTCCTTCTTTTTCCACTTGTACTTTTTTCTGAAATACCTGTGTATTAAAGAATGCAAACTTTACTGGGGCGTTTCCTCCCTGACTCATATGTGCCTTTCATCATTATTTTTCTTCTTTCTGGTTGACTGTGTGTCGGTATATATATATATATATATATATATATATATATATATATATATATATATATATATATATATCTACAAATGCCACTGAGATTTTGTTTTAAAACCAATTGTTCAAATGAATATTTGTGACTGTTATTTACCTGTGCAAAATGATAGGATTGCAGCACGATTTTGTTTGAAGCTGTGTGCCTTTTGCTGTGTTAGACAGCAAGAGTTACTGCACTTACATATGTTATTTTTGCTCTTTTAGAAAAAGAAAGAAAGAAAGAAAGAAAGAAGAAGAAGAAGAAAAAAACCTACACAAAAACTTGTTCCTTTTTTTCCGAAGTGGAAGGATTGCATTTTTCTGACTGACAAATGTGTTCCATTTAGCTGCTGATAAGTAAGTATGTGTCGATAGAATGACTTTTGTATATATATATATATATATATATATATATATATATATATATATTATACGTTCTGTTCACCTGATCACATCTGCGTTTTTCTTCTGAGATTATTCTTTTTGTTTCTTCTGAAATGTACCCAGTGTATTTTCTGAGATTCCTCCTTTTTTCTCTCTACTGAAATGTACTCAGAATGACACTAGTTGCTTTGTTGTTGTTGTTTTCTTACCGCATTTATTGAGAACACCTATTCAGAACGTCAGTTATTCCACCCCCGCACCCCCCCGCCTCCCCCAAACACTAGGAGTACATGTGTGTGTGTGTGTGTGTGTGTGTGTGTGTGTTGTTTTCTCTCTATATTTATTGAGAACACTTATTGAGAACGAAAG
Source organism: Babylonia areolata (assembly GCF_041734735.1). Taxonomy (NCBI): domain Eukaryota; kingdom Metazoa; phylum Mollusca; class Gastropoda; order Neogastropoda; family Buccinidae; genus Babylonia; species Babylonia areolata. The sequence goes on along the minus strand of NC_134892.1, from coordinate 13,210,211 downwards.
TTATTCCCCCAAACACTAGGAGTACATATGTATTTGCGTGCGTGTGTGTGTGTGTGTTTGTTTGTTTGTTTGTTTGTGTGTGTTTCTGTGTGTGTGTTTCTCTCTCTCTCTCTGTGTGTGTGTGTGTGTGTGTGTGTGTGTGTGTGTGTGTGTGTGAATGTACACGTCGCACGTGCGCGTTTTATCGGTACAAAATTAAGCTTGTGACGAAGAGAACGTGTATTTGGGTTGTTGAACGATTCTGATTGAAATGTTTAGATTTATTTGAATTGATTAATGACTTTAAAAAAAAAAGTATATAATATGATACGTTTTGTTTGTTTGTTCTGTTTAGATACATAATATATGTGCAGCTCAAAGCGATTGTTATGGTCTGATGTGCAAAAAAAAAACCCAACAGACTTCTGCCATGTGATTCTGCAATGCCCGTGTTGAGAAATGTGAATATTTTTGTAATCTTACTGCAGGTACTGGTGTGTTTGTTTTTGAAATACCCTCTGCTTATCACGCATTTGCTCAATAGCTTCTACAGTCATGCTGTCTTTCTGGAAAGAATGTTTGCCGTTCCTGCGGGAAGGACTGCCATAATGCACGTCACAACGTTTCTCCTTGTGCTATTTAACACAAGTGATTGTGAAACTTGAAATGTACACACGTGTGTGTGTGTGTGTGTGTGTGTGTGTGTGTGTGTGTGTTCGTTCTTTTGTTTAATGTCCATCCGTAAGTTTGTGTGTGTGTGTGTGTGTGTGTGTGTGTGTGTGAGAGAGAGAGAGGGAGAGAGAGAGAGAGAGAGAGGGAGAGAGAGAGAGAGAGATTTTCAATATGAGAGATGCATTTCTTTCAACGGTTTTGTCCCATGCTTAAGACTCCATTTTGCAATTTATTTGTATAATAATGATTTTTGTTCAAACGTTTTCTGGGTGATGTGGGTTTTTTTTTTTTTTTTTTTGGTTGTTGTTGTTTGTTTGCAACAGCGCAAAGATCTTTGTAAAGCCAATGAAAATGTCTCTGTCATTGTCCTTTGTCTTCGTCAGTGTTTCTATGCTTTGTGTTTGTATGATTGCTTTGTCTTGTTAACTCTCTCCATACGAACGGCGAAAGAGACGACGTTAACAGCGTTTCATCCCCAATTACCATCATCAAAATATTGCAAGCGGAACGCTCTTATACTGAAGACGTGAATGTTGACAAAGAATACCACAATTCTGACGACGGAAGCTAGAGGTTGGGTCATTCAGACACCCACTGGACATCCGAGGGGTCTGTGTAGAGGAGAAGAGAGGACTGGCCGTACTGAGTGAGTTAATTAAGGCGTTTTGAAGCCATATCATGTGCACCGAAGTGTGTGTGTGTGTGTGTGTGTGTGTGTGTGTGAGAGAGAGAGAGAGAGAGAGAGAGAGAGAGAGAGAGAGAGAGAATTGTGTTCAGTGTTCACTTACAATGGGAAGATAATTCACTGCCATTGCCGAGATTTCTGACGAATCCTCAGGGGACAAAACTTCGGGCATACAATTAGCTCTCTCTTTCTCTCTCAGAGGGAAACAAACAAACAAAAAGACCCCAAATTGCTGTCTTTTAAGAGTTTATATCACCCACCCACCCCCCTCCCCGAACTCCCCACCTAACTTCACCGCCCCGAACCCTTTTTTGTTATTATTTTTGAAAAAAATTCATTGTTGACTACGCGAGAACTGTGAAGCTGTAGGCCAGACTTGTATTCCCCCCCGCCCCCCCCCCCATGCCCCCCCCAACCCCCCCCACAGAAACATGATGTTCCATGACTTGCATAAATTTGTTTGTTGTTGTTGTTTTTTCCCCTAGTATCATGTTGTTCTGTATTAACTTGGTCAGTTTCAGTTTCAGTTTCAGTAGCTCAAGGAGGCGTCACTGCGTTCGGACAAATCCATACACGCTACACCACATCTGCCAAGCAAGATGCCTGACCAGCAGCGTAACCCAACGCGCTTAAAAATTCGTGACCCCGACGTGATTCGAACACGCAACCTTCTGATCTGGAGTCAGACGCGCTACCGTTGCGCCACGGAGTCCACTTGGTCAGTCAGTGTTGGACAGCATCTCTATGGGGATCTAAGTAAAGGCATGCTGTACAACACACCCGTACCCACTGTGCCAGTGTTTGTTGTGCCTGACAATGCTAAGTAAAGGCATGCTGTACAACACACCCGTACCCACTGTGCCAGTGTTTGTTGTGCCTGACAATGCTAAGTAAAGGCATGCCATACAACACACCCGTACCCATTGTCCACTGTGTCAGTGTTTGTTGTGCCTGACAATGCTAAGTAAAGGCATGCCATGCAACACACCCGTACCCACTGTGTCAGTGTTTGTTGTGCCTGACAATGCTAAGTAAAGGCATGCCATACAACACACAGTGTTTGTTGTGCCTGACAATGCTAAGTAAAGGCATGCTGTACAACACACCCCTACCCATTGTCCACTGTGTCAGTGTTTGTTGTGCCTGACAATGCTAAGTAAAGGCATGCCATACAACACACCCGTACCCACTGTGTCAGTGTTTGTTGTGCCTGACAATGCTAAGTAAAGGCATGCTGTACAACACACCCGTACCCACTGTGCCAGTGTTTGTTGTGCCTGACAATGCTAAGTAAAGGCATGCCATACAACACACCCGTACCCACTGTGTCAGTGTTTGTTGTGCCTGACAATGCTAAGTAAAGGCATGCCATACAACACACAGTGTTTGTTGTGCCTGACAATGCTAAGTAAAGGCATGCCATACAACACACCCGTACCCACTGTGCCAGTGTTTGTTGTGCCTGACAATGCTAAGTAAAGGCATGCTGTACAACACACCCGTACCCACTGTGTCAGTGTTTGTTGTGCCTGACAATGCTAAGTAAAGGCATGCCATACAACACACCCGTACCCACTGTGTCAGTGTTTGTTGTGCCTGACAATGCTAAGTAAAGGCATGCCATACAACACACCCGTACCCATTGTCCACTGTGTCAGTGTTTGTTGTGCCTGACAATGCTAAGTAAAGGCATGCCATACAACACACCCGTACCCACTGTGCCAGTGTTTGTTGTGCCTGACAATGCTAAGTAAAGGCATGCCATACAACACACCCGTACCCACTGTGTCAGTGTTTGTTGTGCCTGACAATGCTAAGTAAAGGCATGCTGTACAACACACCCGTACCCACTGTGCCAGTGTTTGTTGTGCCTGACAATGCTAAGTAAAGGCATGCCATACAACACACCCGTACCCACTGTGTCAGTGTTTGTTGTGCCTGACAATGCTAAGTAAAGGCATGCTGTACAACACACCCGTACCCACTGTGTCAGTGTTTGTTGTGCCTGACAATGCTAAGTAAAGGCATGCCATACAACACACCCGTACCCATTGTGTCAGTGTTTGTTGTGCCTGACAATGCTAAGTAAAGGCATGCTGTACAACACACCCGTACCCACTGTGTCAGTGTTTGTTGTGCCTGACAATGCATGGGATGTTGTGACAAAGCTGGGCTGAGCAGACATGCTGAGCTCCCTACCATCCTTTCAGATTTCCAATCACAATGTGTTATATATTTAAAAAAAAAAAAAAAAAAAAATCAGTTATCAGTTACTCATCACTTACAGTTATATTGATGTTTTTTCATTGACTCACTTGTGTAAACAAAGTGAGTCTATGTTTTAACCCGGTGTTCGGTTGTGTGTGTGTGTGTGTGTCCGTGTGTCTGTGATAAACTTTAACATTGACATTTTCTCTGCAAATACTTTGTCAGTTGACACCAAATTTGGAATAAAAATAGGAAAAATTCAGTTCTTTCCAGTCATCTTGTTTAAAACAATATTGCACCTTTGGGATGGGCACGAAAAAAAAAAAAAAGAAGCCAATTTATATGCAGACTGCATTTACTGTTATATTTATATTTTTTTGTATTCTCTAAACTTGGCACTTTGACCTCTTATTCTGACACAACAACAAGAGGAGTCATTATTATCATTTTTTTTTTGTTCAAACAGGAACTTCTTTTGCTAAGCATGGAATTTTTATTTATTTTGCAAACATTTTTGGTGCAGATAGTAAAAAAGGGAAGTTACTCTGTAATTAATGCTAGGGGACTTAATTTATCACAAGTGAGTCTTGAAGGCCTTGCCTCTCTTGTTTTTTGTTTTGTTTTTTTGAATTTAAACTGTCATCTCGTTTTCTTCCCTCTCTTCTTGATGGGCAGCTTTGGGAAGTCGTTGATATACTGGCTTTTCTCCAGTTGAGATTGACAACACCGCTAAATTGTGATTGGTTTGCCTGGATCGCCATGCCATGGAGGATAACTCACGGTTTCTTTTCTTACAGAGGGACGTGACTCTTCGCAGATATTTCAGGGAAGCAATCGTCTCCCAACCTTGAGAGGAATTTGAAAAAGGCCCCTGGGTTGCCATTTTCTGAAGTGTTGATATCGTTCTCTAACTCTTCCTCCCAAACCCCGACTCCCTCATGGATTTCCCTCCTCTGCTGGAAGTGATCGTTAATGATAATGTGTTAAACATATGAATACGCAGTGTTAATGATTATGTGATATAGATATAAATACGCATGTGTGTCTGATGTGTGTGTGTGTGTGTGTGTGTGTGTGCGCGCGCGCGTGCGTT
>NC_134892.1:13198074-13200574 GCF_041734735.1 Babylonia areolata | reverse complement strand
TTATAATTTTTTGTTCAAACAGGAACTTCTTTTGCAAGGCATGGAAGTTTTATTTATTTTGCAAACGTTTTGGTGCACATAGTAAAAAAAAAGGGAAATTACTCTGTAATTAATGCTAGGGGACTTAATTTGCTTTAAACTGATCACAAGTGAGTCTTGAAGGCCTTCCCTCTCTTGCTTTTTTATTTTAATTTTTTTAAATTTTTTGACGTCCAGTACCGTGAACTCAGCTACTCGCAGTACCCATTGTATGAGTATGTATGTGCGTACTGAAATGAATGAATGCATAGTATGTATGTATGTATGTATGATAGTCAGTCGTGTCCGACTATGACCACTAGAACTTCTTCTTCTTCTGCGTTCGTGGGCTGCAACTCCCACGTTCACTCGTATGCACACGAGTGGGCTTTTACGTGTATGACCGTTTTTACCCCGCCATGTAGGCAGCCATACTCCGTTTTCGGGGGTGTGCATGCTGGGTATGTTCTTGTTTCCATAACCCACCGAACGCTGACATGGATTACAGGATCTTTAACGTGCGTATTTGATCTTCTGCTTGCATATACACACGAAGGGGGTTCAGGCACTAGCAGGTCTGCACATATGTTGACCTGGGAGATGGTAAAAATCTCCACCCTTTACCCACCAGGCGCCATCACCGTGATTCGAACCCGGGACCCTCAGATTGACAGTCCAACGCTTTAACCACTCGGCTATTGCGCCCGTCGACCACCAGAACATCAGAGAAGGCATCTCAGTACTGTCCTGACTATCTGGGCTAGAATTTGATTACAGTGGAGAGTGTCTTGCCCACGTTCCATGCATCCCCACTCTCTCGGCCGAGCGGGTTTTTATGTCAGTCGGCGTCGGGATGGTTCTCAAGGGCTAACTAGCCCCCAAAGCTGCAGCACTATGAGCCAGTGCAATCTTGCCTTCTGGTTTCAGAGTCGTAGTCCTTGACAAAAGACTCATGCGTGTATTGCAGTGAATGAATGCGTGGTGAACAGACAATAAATGAACGAGAAGAAAAAGTGTTACTCTGATCATTGACAACCGTTCCTTCAGTTGTCAGGTACGTTCTCTGCTTTGTCTCTTGTTATTTGACTAGTTTTCATATAACCTCAGTGAAAAACGGACTTTTAAATGAGTAATCAAATCCATCTGAGGTCGATGAAAGAACAGTTGCCACATAACACATGTTAACATGCAATAATTGTGCGGAATATGCGGCAATGTTTCATGGAAGTCCCATCGCCAATAATGAAAAATTCAACAACAACAACAACGCTAGTTACTCTGACGATAAGAACGCAGTCTAACAGCAGACGCACAGACTACTGCCGCACTCTGGGCAGGAAATAGCAGATGATAGGTCTCATCTCCTCTCTTTGCGGGATGGATGCATATGACCGAGGTCCTGAGGACGCCTCTCCTCAATCGCCAGAACTCCCCCGTGGACAGCCAGTCACCAGCTGCAGCAAATGGCAAGAGTTACCCACCAGTGGATGGGAATGCTGCAGGTCCTGAGAGAAGCTTTCAGGCAGGCCTCGAGGCGATTCAGAGGCGTTCCCATGTTCCTTGTGTCGGGAACCAGCCCGGAGAAGGAGGCTCTCTTTGGCATTAACTCTCTCCATACGAACGGCGAAAGAGACGACGTTAACAGCGTTTCACCCCAGTTACCCTCATCAAAATATTGCAAGCGGAAGGCTCTTATACTGAAGAGGTGAATGTTGACACAGAATACCACAATTCTGACGACAGAAGCTAAAGGTTGGGTCATTCAGACACCCACTGGACATCCGAGGGGTCTGTGTAGAGAAGAAGAGAGGACTGGCCGCACTGAGTGAGTTAACATATTTGTTTTTGTATTTGTATTTGTTCTCATCCCAACAGATTTCTCTGTGTGGAATTCGAGCTGCTCTCCCCAGGGAGAGCACGTCGCTACACTACAGCGCCACCCATTTTTTTGTTGTATTTTTTCCTGCGTGCAGTTTTATTTGTTTTTCCTATCGAAGTGGATTTTTCTGCAGAATTTTGCCAGGAACAACCCTTTTGTTGCCGTGGGTTCTTTTACGTGCGCTAAGTGCATGCTGCACACGGGCCCTCGGTTTATCGTCTCATCAGAATGCCTAGCGTCCAGACCACCACTCAAGGTCTAGTGGAGGAGGAGAAAATTTCGGCGGCTGAGCCGTGATTCGAACCAGCGCGCTGAGATTCTCTCGCTTCCTTGGCGGACGCGTTACCCGTCAAGGCCATCACAAAATATATGTCACACCGACCGAAGATGGGAATTCGTGATGAGTGCTTCGACCCCAGCAATCTTTGCTGTGCGAAGCATTTGCATGTTGAAAACTCTTGCCCTTTTACAAATACACAGACACACAGACAGGCAGACAGACAGAGTGAGAGAGAGGGAATGAATGAATGAATGAATGAATGAATGAATGAATCTTTATTTTCCAACGGTGAAGATATTAGCACTTTGGCCGCCTTACACATC
>NC_134892.1:13180574-13190574 GCF_041734735.1 Babylonia areolata | reverse complement strand
ACTTAATATTTGCCGCCCTTCGCACGAGGAGCAAAAGCGACGAACGTCCGTGCAGAAACCTGCCCAGTAAAATTGTTTCCAGAAGCGATTGAGCATCTTCTTTGCTGCAAGGTGCCCTCCCGTCACACTTTCATGTGCCAACTCAAGCACGCCCTGGCGCAGCAACTTCGGGACCACTAGCTGATTGTATTCTTCTTCGTCGTTTGAACAACTGCTGGCGACTGTCAAACGACGGAAGATGGCATGGTTTGGTCATGTCATACGACATTACACCCTCTCCAAAACCATCCTGCAAGGGACTGTAGAGGGAGGGCGCAGACGGGGGCGGCAGAGAAAGAGCTGGTCCGACAACGTCAAGGAATGGACCAAAATGACGATGCCAGATCTCCTCACGACAGCTGCCAACAGAACGGCGTGGCGAGCTATGACATCTTCCTCATGTCCCCCCAACGACCCCAGCGGTCAAGGGAATGAGTGAGTGAGTGAGTGATTCTTCTTCATCTGACATGAATTTCCTCATCAGAATGGCATTCTCATATACAAATTGTAGTATATGCAAGGGACGGAACTCGCAAGATGGCTGAACTGTAAGCTCCTCAGTTGTTCTTTAGACGATTAAATAATTCCTCATTCTGACCTGTGTGTGCCTCTACTTCACTTGGCGACGAGGATGGCTGCTTTTGGACAACTCAAGGAGTTCGGACTTGGAGAAGGGGAAGATTGGGGCCAGTATACAGAACGTATGGAATATTATTTTGTCGCCAATGACATTACTGTGGAGTGATGGCCTAGAGGTAACGCGTCCGCCTAGGAAACGAGAGAATCTCAGCGCGCTGGTTCGAATCACGGCTCAGCCGCCGGTATTTTCTCTCTCTCCACTAGACCTTGAGTGGTGGTCTGGACGCTAGTCATTCGGATGAGACGATAAACCGAGGTCCCGTGTGCAGCATGCACTTAGCGCACGTAAAAGAACCCACGGCAACAAAAGGATTGTTCCTGGCAAAATTCTGTAGAAAAATCCACTTCGATAGGAAAAACAAAAAAACTGCACACAGGAAAAAAAAGAAAAGTAAAAAAAAAGGGTGGCGCTGTAGTGTAGCGACGCGCTCTCCATGGGGAGAGCAGCCCGAATTTCACACAGAGAAACCTGTTGTGATAAAAAGAAATACAAATACATTTCTCACCAGTGTGTATTTGTGGGGGAACGTAACTGGACCTGACTACCACAGTAGAAACGCCTGTGTCTCCCAGTGCTATCCCTGGTCGTCCGTCAATGGTCACCTCACATCGCGGCTCGAAACATTTAGTCACGTCACTGTCTCGATTTGATTCAGTCTTTGACGGGCGCAATAGCCGAGTGGTTAAAGCGTTGGACTTTCAATCTGAGGGTCCCGGGTTCGAATCACGGTGATTTTTACGATCTCCCAGGTCAACATATGTGCAGACCTGCTAGTGCCTGAACCCCCTTCGTGTGTATATGCAAGCAGAAGATCAAATACGCACGTTAAAGATCCTGTAATCTATGTCAGCGTTCGGTGGGTTATGGAAACAAGAACATACCCAGCAAGCACATCCCCGAAAGCGGAGTATGGCTGCCTTTTTGGCGGGGTAAAAACGGTCATACACGTAAAAACTCACTCGTGTGCATACGAGTGAACGTGTGACCTGGAGAGGCCTCTGCCTTTGTTTTCGTCTGTGCTGGTTGTGATCTCAGAACATTGAAAGGATATTGTTATTTAGGTCGTGACCTGACCTGCTTTTGTCCCCTGTAACGATAATTTTCATGGTTTGGGGGAAATTCCAGAGTTAACTGGAATATCTTTTGTGACTGAGGGCAGAAGTTCCCTGAAATGAATCGTGATTGATATTGGATGACAATGACTTAATTTTTGAAGCACTGGGACGTCCTGATGTGGTTCCTAATTGATGAATTGAAGATAACAGATTTGAGCACTGGGTGGTGCTGTCTACAGTTATGTAATAGTGTGATGCTAACTCACGCTGGATAAACGTGATTGTTTGGTACTGTGACCTGATATTAGCTTCGCAAAGTGAAGGTGTGTGAACGGTCACCTGAATAATTTCCCTCAGGGGAAATGACTAAGTAATTTATTTTGTTTCTTTTCTTTTCTATGTGAGATGGTATGGTGTGTGATCACCAACCTGATCCCTGGTGGGGAGGTAACTGATAGAAAAGGAATTGAAATGATGTAAATATTGTATAAAATTGAATCAGTTCAATAAAAACGAGGGAATTTCAGAGTCTGTTAAGACAATATTGTATGAAATTGAATGAAATGGGTTAAAATAGGGAATCCCAGAGTCTGTTAAGACAATTTTGTATGAAACTGAATGAAATGGGTTAAAATAGGGAATCTCAGCGTCTGTTAAGACAATATTATATGAAATTTAATGAAATGGATTAAATCTCAGAGTCTGTTAAGACAATATTGTATGAAATTGAATGAAATGGGTTAAAATAGGGAATCTCAGAGTCTCTTAAGGCTGAGGACTGAGCAAGTGAACATATGTATGCACGTTTGAATGTTAATAGTGAATAAGTGTGAATATCGAATTCGTGAACTTCTGACATAGACAGTTAGATAAACATATATATATATATATATATATATATATATATACATATATATATATATATATATATATATATACATATATACACATGTGACATATACATACACTGTGATCAAAGTCATCACATCGAAGCAGACGTTTCTCTCGTATAACATAATACTTTGTTGAGATAGACAATTTTGATATATTATGTGTGGTTGCACGAGGCGCATGGGGCGCTTGAGAGAACATTAATTTTTTTTTATATGAGAGCTCAGGTAGATGCATGCTGTCTGGCACAACTTGTTTGTCATCGCACCTGTGCGGCCGTTCGGCTTACAGCCACAGAGAACTTTTGGCTCTGAGACTCTAGTGCTCAGGTGAGAGTGGATTAAAAAAACAAACAAAAAAAACAAAAACAACTTTGAGTATTTCTGGTGTTAATTTTAATTCATTGTTATAGCATCGATGGAGCAATTTGGATAAGTATATTTGTATGTGCATTTGTTGGTCGTTTTGCATTTTGGTTTTAAAAAAAAAATCGATGTTATTATATCATCATACTGTTTCTAAACTTGGCAGTATGATTCCTGTTTCTCAAAGTGTTTATAATATCATTGCTACTGTGACAGGGAGAAAAGAATAATTTTGCTTTCACTTGATTTTACCTAATCTTTTTATCATTATTGGAATGATTTCTACTGAGACTTTCATCTTAACGCTTAACGTGGCGATAGCCTTGAGATGGCCTTAGTGGTCGGCGAGCAGGGCTCTAAGCACCATAATTTGATTTGATTTGATTCTTCGTAACGCTGGAATGATGGAATATAAACTTGTAATATATAATTACTAGCGCTTGCTTGGAAAACATATATGATTGGATTCGAAAGACAGAAAGAGACTAAAAGATGCTACCAGTAAGACGACAGCTAAGGAATTATGACTTCATAATTGGTAATTTAATAGTGAGGATGATGCATGAGGGAACCTAGGGAAGTTGGTTTTTTTTTTTGCTGCCCCATCATCTGCACCGTTTCAGTGGCATTACTCCCACGCCGCTCATTTAGATTCCCCCATACATGGCCACACCCGGGTTCGTCCGTTGCAGTTCCAGCGTCGGCAGTCCACAGGGAACCATCGATGTTGGGTCGCCAGGAGGCCACACACCAGAGGAGACCCTGCACTGCTGCTGAGTCACTTCGGTGGTGTTCAGTGGCGCCTGTTCTGTTTTAACGTACTTAGGACACCACCTACTAAGCCGCCTACTAACGACAATAATGGCTTAGTCGCGGAGCCAGACTAAGTGAGCGTCCCCCCCCCCCCAGAGTGGAGACCGCCACCACGCCGAACCTAGGGAAGTTAGTGAAATTGTACAGGGCACGCACTCACCAGCTCACACACATGTGACTGACGGGCCTAACGGACAAGACAAGACAATAGGGAGACAAGCAGAAACACGTACATAAGCCAAGATGAACAAAGTATCTTTTATTTTGATTCAAAGAGCTTGTGGGATGGCACTGGGCCGAGACCTAGCAGCCGCAACAGCAACAGCAACAGCAGCAGCAGCAGCAGCAACAGCAACAACAGCAGCAGCAACAGCAACAGCAACAGCAGCAACAACAACAGCAACAGCAGCCGCAACAGCAACAGCAACAGCAGCAGCAGCAGCAGCAACAGCAACAACAGCAGCAGCAACAGCAACAGCAACAGCAGCAGCAGCAGTAACCGCTGATGGCGTCACCGTGGAGGGCAGCCAAGCTGTGGAGAAGGCGCTGAGGAGCAACCTGTGTCCTGGGCCGAGGACTGGAGTGAAACGGACTTGAAGGACTGGGTATTCCCGTTATGTGTTGTGCAGTGTGTTGTGTGTTGTTGTCCCTCGACCATAATTATTTAGTATGAGTGTGTGAGTGAATGTGTGATTTTTTTTTTTTCAAATATAGTTGTGTGTGTGTGTGTGTGTGTGTGTGTGTGTGTGTGTGTGTGTGTGTGTGTGTGTGTGTGTGTGTGTGTGTGTGTGTGTGTGTGTATGAATATTTGCAAAGATATCCGTCTCCTGTGTGATTATTTATGCACGTGAACATGTCTGACTGAGAGGAGTGAGACGTGAATTTTTTTTTCTGTCTATAATCTAAACGGGTATGAATGGATGTCTTTACAACACATATACACACATGTACACATATGCTCATTCTTCTTTTTATTATTATTATTATTATTATCATTATTATCATCATCATTATTATTATTATTGTCATCATCATTATTACTATCATTATTATTTCAGCGTTTCTTTCTTTTTCTTTATATTGTTTACAAATTCTCACGATATAAAATTTGTACACACACACACACACACACACACACACACACACACACACACACACACACACACACACACATATATATATATATATATATATATATGTAGTCTAGTCATCACAAAGGCATCCACCCCGGGGTAGATGCAACCCATGTAAAAACAAAACAAAACAAAACAACAACAACAACAAAACCCCAACCCCAACAACATAGCCTGTCGTTAAGTCATCACAAAGGTATCCACCCAGGGTAAATGAAGTCCTTCCCGTTGGGGTTGAAGCCCGATCCGATGAATGTGTTGGGCCTGATAAAGTCCTTCATGTATACCACCTTTCCAGGGTTCAGGAACCCGATCCACCAGGAAAAGGTCCCGAAAGAGGTGATCACGTGGTCCGTGGAGGCCAGAATCTGCATGTCCACGGCCGGGTCGTTCCTGGACAGGTAATGGACGTTGGCGTACCGCTTGGGAAAGTTGTCCCTGACCCACGGTATACTGTCCGAACCCACAACAAACGCACAGTTGGGGTACAGCTGGGAAAAGTACGACACGGATTTGTTGATGAAGGCGGGAGTCACCACAGGATAGCCCATCTTATGGTAATATGGAGTCAGCATGTCCCCGACGCGAAGATGGACCCCGATCAAGGTGGAGCCGCGGTATTTCTCCCTCAGCATCCGTAACGTCCTGTTTGCCAAGGCTTGGACCGTGTCGTTGAAAACCACCGCTTTGCGAATGGCGGGTATCTGGTTTTCGAAGTACCTGTACGACTGGAGGTATTCTGAGATTGTATAGTCGGAGGCAGGGTCTATCCTGGTCATCTCCTCTTTATACCTGCAGCAGGCGTCTTCTTTGATGAGCTTCTCCCCGCATCGGCGTAGGACCTCGGCTCTGGTAAGCGTGGGGGGGAACTCGGTGTAGTACTTCAGCGCGTGGTGGATGTATGAGTGATCCAGAAACACGGGGGTGCGGCTCAAGGTCAAGGCCAGACCCAGAGTGGTGGCGAACTCGAAGAGCTCGTTGCCCAGCCGACCGGTGAAGTGCACGCAGAGAAGCTTCGGGTACTTCAGCTTGTCTTCCTGCTGCAGGCGGGTGCTATCTTCCAGCGAGACCCAGGCGAAGAACAGGGTGAGAAGGAGGGTAGAGATCCCCACGAATGCTAACCGCCCTGAAACCGAGACACAAGCCAAGGCCGCACACACCGTTCAACACCGTGAATTCATCCAGCCACAGCACAGCACCAATGCCCAAACACACACACATACATACCCCTCCCCCCCCCCCCCCCCCCCACACACATGCGTAAACATTCATACTTACACACACACACACACACACACACACACACACGCACACACACACACACACACACAAACGCATCCAAACACACGAAAGTCACACACACACACACACACACACACACACACACACACACACACACACGCACCCAAACACACTCAAATACACACGAAAGTCACACACACACACACACACACACACACACAAACACACTCAAATACACACGAAAGTCACACACACACACACACACACACACACACGCGCGCGCGCGCGCGCACACACACACACGCGCGCGCCCTCACACACACAAACGCACGCGATCACATACACATACGCACGCACTCACAGACACAAGGAAATGTTTACACACATACATACACACGCGGACGCATACACATGTGCGTACGCGCGCGCGCGCGCGCACACACACACACAGACACACACACACACAAGCATGCAAACACAACTTCAAGTCAGTGCTGCTTCCGCTTCCGATTGAGCGGACACACGGGTAAATAACATTTTATATCAATTTTGCATGTGTAAACCTTTGTCTGAATAGAAAAAGGTTGGGGAAAAAACAACAACAGCAACCCCCGCCCCCCTCCCCAGCCCCACAAAACAACACAATACAATACAATACAATACAATACAATACAATACAATACAAAGCAACACTGTCAGAATAGCGCGGGAGGTTTGTATTTTGCATTTTATATTTCTTTTTATCACAACAGATTTCTCTGTGTGAAATTCGGGCTGCTCTCCCCAGGGAGAGCGCGTCGCTATACTACAGCGCCACCCATTTTTTTGGTATTTTTTCTGCGTGCAATTTTATTTGTTTTTCCTATTGACGTGGATTTTTCTACAGAATTTTGCCAGGAACAACCCTTTTGTTGCCGTGGGTTCTTTTACGTGCGCTAAGTGCGTGCTGCACACAGGACCTCGGTTTATCGTCTCATCCGAATGACTAGCGTCCAGACCACCACTCAAGGTCTAGTGGAGGGGGAGAAAATATCGGCGGCTGAGCCGTGATTCGAACCAGCACGCTTAGATTCTCTCGCTTCCTAGGCGGACGCGTTACCTCTAGGCCATCACTCCAAAGGGAGCTGAAGAAAAAAAAATGGACACGAGACTTTATAGTTCAATTGTTCCCCTTTGTTTGACCAGTGAGCTGGCTGTGGTTGATGGAAAATTTGTGGCTGGCTCGGAACAGTCTGCCTGCCTTTGATGCTGTGAACGGTGCTTGCATTTTTTTTTTTGATGATGGACCCACTAAGCTATCCATACAGCCCATAGAAATAGTTTGCTGCATTTTTTGAAAATCTTAAACAAGGAACCACATGGGTAAAAGACTGTGTGTGTTACTAACCCACTGAAAACCCCCACAAAAAAAACCCAAACCAAAGCAAACAAACAAACAAAACAAAAAAAGAAGAAAAAAAAGAAGAAAAAAGGAAGGAAGGCAGGAAAAAAAAAAAGAAAAAAGAAAAGAAAGAAAAAGGGGGATGAAAGATTTTGACATTTTTTGTGCAATTTTTCGGAGTTTTGAGCTCATGTTTACGTCCTCAAAAGTAAATGTTTCACAATGTTTAAATGATTAGAATATCAACCGTGAATAAATGCTATCTTATCTTGTTTGCACATGCCACGCGTGCGTGTGTGTGTGTGTGTGTGTGTGTGCTGGAAAGGAGAAATCGAAATGGTAACATTTTTATTGAGGGAAAAGGAATAAACACACAATGGCCTGTTGTCATCTTAACCTCATAAAAGAAAAATCTAGGGAATACAAAAGTAAACATATATATACACGATATCACAATATATATATAATCTCTGAATGACTAATGTCTTATCGAAGGTAAACTAGATAAGCTGAAATCTTCTTTACACCATGCCCTCACAAAACACAGTCACAGACAGACAGACAGACAGACAGAGAGCTATCTATATGGCTTTATTTGTTTCATTTCTTTCTTTTGCGCGGAGAGAGGTGGTGGAGAGGGGTGGGAGAGAGAGAGAGAGACAGAGACAGAGAGAGAGAGAGAGAGAGAGAGACAGAGAGGGAACACTGAAAACTGAACACTGAAATGTTTAATGTAATTAGCTGTAAAGCTCTAGTGGCTTCTGGAAACGTTATCCCTTGCAACACCTGTGGGAAGTGCTGCGCATCCAGAATCGACTTCATCTCCCATATGAGGACACACACCGACAGATACGCCTGCCTGCCTACTCATCCGTCGGTTCGACGGGAGACTCCATCATCTAGTGACATAGTAGGTACAAAAAAAAAAAAAAAAGAAAAAAAAGGTGCAAAACAAATAAAATGAAACAGAAAGGAAAATCATCAAAGGATGAGCGGTACTTTGGTACTTTGTCATTTGCTTAAAAAGTCCATGTGGCAGGCGGGTACTGTGCCTTTTTTTCCCGCCAGTCAATCGTCTCCAAAGTTTGAACAGTACACAGGAAACAAAGTACATATAATCCGTATAATAATTATTTAAGCATGTGACATCGACACACATCATATCAATACGAGAGAGAGAGAGAGAGAGAGAGAGAGAGAGAGAGAGAGAGAGAGAGAGAGAGAGAGAGAGAGAGAGTGCTCATTATACACGTGCAGACTTTGTGTTTTCTTTCTAATCATTTCTGTTATCTGACTTCACAATATCAAGTCCAAAACACCTTCCCGGCAGTTTTCTCTCTTGGCCTAATCCCGCTTCCCCCGTCCCGCCTCTCACACACACACCCTTCCAATATTATGTTATTTCTTTCTCCAATCACTGACACTTACCTTCTCCATTTTGTACTCCATCTTTTCCACATTCTCTTCTCTCTCTGTCTCTCTCTTCCTTTCCTAGTCCCCCCCCCCTTGCTCCCCTCCCTCCCCTCCACCTCAACCGCCCCCCTTTTCATTCGAATATACAGAAATGTCGATTTCTAATTAATAATAACAATCATCATTATGATAGAAATGATAATACTCATAATAATAATAATATCATTTATTTTCAGTCTAATATCATCATCTTAGATGAACAGACTATAAATAAATAAACGAACGAATCTCTTGGCCCTAATGGCGGCGTGCAATTTCTGTGCGTTTGTTGATTTAGTTAGTTTTTTTCGGTTTGTGTGTATTATTATTATTATCATTTTTTTTAATTTACTTTCAGCCCTTATTGTACGGGGCTGTTTCTCCCGAACGGAGGAAGCCCATATCTACAAGACCGAGAAGTATGCTAGTCTAGCCAGCAGCCTGAAAGAATCTGGCTTCCAAGCCAAAGTCCTCGCCATAGAGATTGGTGCAAGAGGGTTTGTGGGCGCATCTGCCTACAGCCTCATGAAACAGCTGTCGATTTCTGGCAGAGAGAGGACATGGGCTCTCAAGGCAATGGCAGAAGCAGCACAAAAGAGTTCCAGCTGTATCTGGTCGAAGAGGAATGAACGTAAACTTCATAAGGATTAAATTTCCCTACTCAAACTAGGCGTACGATGGCTCAATGGTTAAAACGTCTGCCAGAAAAGGTGACTCAGTCCTGAAGTGGCCACCACACAGGAGGCGCAGGTTCGAACCTGCTGAGGACCAGAAAAAAAAGAAAAAGAAAAGGCGGCAATACAAGGGCATCCATGAGTCATCCTGGGTACGGTCTGGACCCCTTAGAGTGTAAGGAGTTAACTCACTCAGTACGGCCAGTCCTCTCTTCTCCTCTACACAGACCCCTCGGATGTCCAGTGGGTGTCTGAATGACCCAACCTTTAGCTTCCGTCGTCAGAATTGTGGTATTCTTTGTCAACATTCACCTC
>NC_134892.1:13168074-13178074 GCF_041734735.1 Babylonia areolata | reverse complement strand
CATAGTGGGGTGCGATCAAAGAGGAATCGAATCGGGAATATCCGAAATCAGCCCTGCTCTATTTGATTAACCTCATTCGCACAACAAGAGTTAATGCCCTCGAGAATGTCAGGGTGCTCTCCCCTGGGAGAGCGAGTCATCTCACACCATGGTGTTAAGAGACGTATTATATCTTCTGTGTGGACCCTCTATACTAGCAGGGCTGTGTGATGATTGCTTAGTATTTTATTTCGTCTATACGCCGTAATTTACTAAAATGTACACAATTCCTACGAGGTTTTTAACCAGACGCCTTCATAATGATATGCAGCATGACTGTGGGGGTGAGCTGTTAGTGATGTGTTTGCCAGTGGGTATTGATGTGTGTGTGTGTGTGTGTGTGTGTGTGTGTGTGTGTGTGTGAGAGAGAGAGAGAGAGGGATGGAGAAGGGTTGGAGGTTGGTGGGGTGGTTGGGTGATGTGAGTGGATGAGTTAATGTGAAGACGGGGACGGGTGTGTGTGTGTGTGTGTGTGTGTGTGTGTGTGTGTGTGTGTGTGTGTGTGTGTGTGTGTGCATTCCTGCCCGTGCGTCTCTTTTTGTGTGTATGTGTATTTGTGTATGTGTGTGTGCATGTGTGTGAGAGTGAGTGAGTGAGCGTGTGTGTGTGTGTGTGTGTGTGTGTGTGTGTGTGTGTGTGTGTTTTGTTGATTTTGTGTGTGTGTGTGTCTGTGCGTCGGTGTCTGTGTGTCTGTGTGTGCGTGCGTGTGCGTGTTTGTGTGTATTTGTGTTAAACAGTGCGACCACTACTGAGTCTGGTTCACAAAGAGGGGGAGGGGATGACAAGGGTGTGTGTGAATGAAACGCTACAAGAAGAAGAAGAAGAAGAGACGACGACGACGAAGAAGAAGACGAAGACGAAGAAGAAGAAGTGGAACAAGAACAAGAAGAAGAACAAGAACAAGAAGAACAAGAAGAAGTGAAAACAAAGAAACAAACATACACACACCGAGAAAAACCCAACCAACGAACCACATAACAGTGTAACGAAACGCATTCACAATCAACACTAACTCTGTCAACGTTATCACCTTTGGAAAAAAAAAAAAAAAAAAAAGTTCCGCGGGAGGAACAGGTTAACCAAAGAGCGAAGCTATAAAAACATAACTACAGGGGGTGATTAGGAAGTGGTATATAGTCATTCGGATGAGACGATAAACCGAGGTCCCGTGTGCTGCATGCACTTAGCGCACGTAAAAGAACCCACGGCAACAAAAGGGTTGTTCCTGGCAAAATTCTGTAGAAAAATCCACTTCGATAGGAAAAACAAATAAAACTGCACGCAGGAAAAAATAAAAAAAAAATGGGTGGCGCTGTAGTATAGCGACACGCTTTCCCTGGGGAGAGCAGCCCGAATTTCACACAGAGAAATCTGTTGTCATAAAAAAGAGAAATAAAATGCACGTGCGCCGCCTCCGTCCTTGAAACTGACACTGTCATTAAGCTGGCGACAAATAAAAATGTCTGTTATTAACATCCTGTTGTATCACGTGGTGGTGGGATTAACACACTGCTGTGACCGTGACAATGCAGACTTTTACAGTGACAGTAATATATGTATTATATATATTTTATTGTCTGCAGATTGTGGCCTGGGATTTATATGGGGGACGAGAAGAGGGGGGTGGAGGGGGGGTTTCATGTTTGATGACGACGACAACGACGACAGAAGTAAATCCTGGGCCGTAGTGTGTGTGTGTGTGTGTGTGTGTGTGTGTGTGTGTGTGTGTGTGTGTGTGTGTGTGTGTGTGTGTTTGTATGTGTGTGTGTGTGTGTGTGTGTGTGTGTTTGTATGTGTGTGTGTGTGTGTGTGTGTGTGTGTGTGTGTTTTGTGTGTGTGTGTGTGTGTGTGTGTTTTGTGTGTGTGTGTGTGTGTGTGTGTGTGTGTGTGTGTGTGTGTGTGTGTGAGCGCACATTATCAACAACCAGCATTGCTGACCTACAAATCATTATGTAGGTGTCCGGTTGTTACGACCCCGAAGGCAATATATATATATGGAAGGAAGGAAGGAATTTTTTGTTTAATGTCCCGTCACACATATCGGTGATTGAAGACATTTTGTAAAAGTATTTATGAATACATCTGAGTATTATCTGTTAGAAGGGGTGGGAGATGTGGATGAATGGAGGGTTTGGGGAAACTGGGCAAATGAGGGTAAAAATGTGGGTGAAATTTGAAAGAAAAACAAAACAAACAAACAAACAAAAAAACCCCTCTAAATACAGTTACAGGAAATTACTTAAAGGACTTCGTAAAAGAGAAGTCGT
The DNA here is from genome assembly GCF_041734735.1 of Babylonia areolata. Lineage (NCBI taxonomy): Eukaryota > Metazoa > Mollusca > Gastropoda > Neogastropoda > Buccinidae > Babylonia > Babylonia areolata. The sequence continues at coordinate 13,175,768 of NC_134892.1, read as the reverse complement.
TAAACTGACAAGCGAAACAACTGATAATGAATGCAAAAAGTCAAAAACATCAACGTTCTCAGTCACTTGTGAAGACACACTTTCGTGTACAAAAGGCTTCATCAAGCTACAGTGAAAAATTATATGCTCAATTGTCAGGTTATTAAAGCATATACACTTGACATTAGAACAATACTTGGTCCGTAATGAATTTGATAATAGTCTGAGAGCTAAGCTCAGAATTGGTCTGCGAATCGGACCAAAGTCTGAGAGAGTCAACTGACGAGGTTTTAGACTTGAATTCAAGCACCTATAAAAGTCTCTTTCTAGTATATTGCTTATTTCCTTGTATGACAATGGGCAATATACTTTTATACTATCTATATGATTTTTTGCTCCCCTTTTTGCTGCCCTATCTGCTTGGTCGTTATAACGAAATCCAGTGTGGAATGGTATCCAACAAAAATCAACATTTGTACCCTTCACAAATAGGGAGTGCAATAAATACCTAATTTCAAAAAATAAATCTTCTCTTTGATTATTCTCAAAAAGGAGCAAACCTTTTAAGACAGATTGAGAATCAACACAAAATAGGATATTACTTATTATGATTGGTATATCAACAAGATGATTTAAAGCCATAAGGATGGCCACCAATTCAGCTGTAAAAATGGAATGTCCCTTACCTAAATAATATGATTTTTCTGTTTTTAGGTCAGGAATGACAAAAGCAGATCCTGCACTGCTATCATCCAGGACCGAGCCATCAGTGTAAACTTTTAAATGATAATCAAAATTTTCTTCTAATTCAATTCTGACAGATGCTGCTATTATATGTGGAGATTCTCCTTTTGTTGTGTCAGAAGCACATATGTTGACGTTTGCTTTTGTTAACTCCCAGGGAGGGACAGGTGGCACCAGAACACGAGGTGCCATATCATGCAAATCAATGTCTGAAGAATTTAAAATATCTGACATATATATATATATATATGTTTTAGTAAGATACGATAAACGATGAAATATGATACAAAATAGTATATGATCTGTAAACTCATATTTTCGTTGTTGTTGTTTTTTTCGAGCGCTCACATGACATTACACATTAAATTAAATCAAAAGGCGTAGTTCGGTAGTTTCGAAAAGAGACAGTTTACCTCCCTAAAATTCGAATTAGGGTAGGTGGGCTTAATTTAGCGCCAGCAGCGTGTAATTGTGAACGGACCATGTACTGTCCACGGATCTACAAAATAGTTAAGTGGTACCGCCCCACTTCGAAGCGTTTTCGCCACACACATTTCACAATTTAACTCTCTCCATACGAACGGCGAAAGAGACGACGTTAACAGCGTTTCATCCCAATTACCATCATCAAAATATTGCAGGCGGAACGCTCTTATACTGAAGAGGTGAATGTTGACAAAGAATACCACAGTTCTGACGACGGAAGCTAAAGGTTGGGTCATTCAGACACCCACTGGACATCCGAGGGGTCTGTGTAGAGGAGAAGAGAGGACTGGCCGTACTGAGTGAGTTAACGTCTGCTTCGACCTCGTTCTGATATCTTAGATGAATATTCATTTCCAAGAACCAGTCAAACATCAGCTATTTCTGGTCATTCCCGTGCTCGTTTTTTCTCCTCGCAAACCAATGCCGACCATGCCGATGGTTCCCTGTGGAATGCCGACGCTGGAACTGCGGCGACGGACGAACCCTGGTGTGACCGTGTATGGGGGGAATCTAAATGAGCGGCGTGGGAGTAATGCCACTGAAACGGTGCAGATGATGGGGCAGCAAAAAAACCAAAAAAAAAACAAAAAAAACCGCAAACAAAAAAACAAAAAAACAACAAAAAAAACAACAAACAAACAAACAAACAAACAAAAAAGAAACAAACAAAAAAAACCCAATGCCGACCAGATTCATTCACTCAATCCGAAAATCAAGGGAAGCAAGCGAGACTCATAATTTGCCTGTAATAGGTTTTGAACTTTGACACAGTTTAAAACAGCTGATTTGATTGGGTATGTTGAATGAATTGTCCATTACCAGTGCTGGGAGAATTTACGAAAGCGTGTAGGTGACAGATCAGAACGTCACTTTTGACAGGAATCTCCAAAATAGTGTCGATTGAATTTCGACCACAGTGTATTTTGACGTGAGTCTACTTGCGAACGATGTTGCACTGTTATCGAGCGCTCTCAAAATAGTGCGTTTATGTGTGGTTTTGGGTGTGTGTATCTAAATGTGTGTGTGTGTGTGTGTGTGTGTGTGTGTGTGTGTTCTTTCTTTAATTTAACGTGTGTGTGTGTGTGTGTGTGTGTGTGTGTGTGTGTGTGTGTGTGTGTGTGTTCTTTCTTTAATTTAACGTGTGTGTGTGTGGGGGTGGGGGGTGGGGGGGGTGAGTGTGGGTGTGTGTGCGTTTTCTTTAATTTAACGTGTGTGTGTGTGTGTGTGTGTGTGTGTGTGTGTGTGTGTGTGTGTGTGTGTTCTTTCTTTAATTTAACGTGTGTGTGTGTGTGTGTGTGTGTGTGTGTGTGTGTGTGTGTGTGTGTGTGCGTGCATGTGTGTGTATGTGTGTGTGTGTGTGTGTGCGCGCGCATGTGTGTGTGTATATGCGCGCATATGTGTGTGTGTGTGTGTGTGTGATCAAACCAACAATACAACAGTCAGGTGCGATTTTCCAATAATAATATGTTGTCTAATGTTTTCAAGACCTGCTTATTTCTGTATCAATTGTCCACATGTACCCAAACCCATCGTTCGCAATTACACTTGCCCTTCCGCGTTTGCCCTAATGCACCCCTGCTATTTCAACCATTGAAAAAACCCCATTGTAAACAAGGAGTAGACGAACCTTTCCTGCATCAGCCAATCGGAGAAGCCTTCAAAAACAGTAGCGCTTCATTTAAGTGACGAGCCTACGACCTGTTATCTGTACAATACACACGTTGAGCTGATCGCTTTGATTGGATCGTTCGCCATTAGGCCTTAACCAGCCTGCATGTTTTCAAACATATACAGGCCTACATCTATCTCGTCATTTTCACATCAACACTTATATATATATTCATGATGATGATGACGATGACGATATGAAGACTTATATGGCACCTATCCTCGATCGGAGACATTCGCACAACAGGCTGCTTTCCTGGGTAGAGCTGACAGATATCTGCCATTGGGCGCTCATCATTCGTTTCCCGTGTCATTCAATCATGTGTAAGTCATGCACACATACACACTCATACAGACATGTAACATTTTACGTGTATAACAGTTTCGTTTATCTACCCCGCCGTGTCGGCAGCCATATTCCGTTTTCGGGGGTGTGCATGCTGGGTATGTCCTTGTTTCCATGACCCACCGTACTCTGACATGGATTACAGGATCTCCAATGTGAGTGTTTGATCTTCTGCGTGTGTATACACACGAAAGGGGGTTCAGGCACAACACGTCTGCACATGTGTTGACGTAGGACTTCGGAAAAATCTCCACCCTTTACCCACAGACGTTCGTGTAGGATTACACCGCTGAAGATTATACTAGCATTTCATGCGCGCGCGCGCACACACGCACGCACACACGCACACACATACTCAAACTGTGCGGTGTAGTCAAGAATCAGAGACAGACAGACAGACAGACAGACAGACAGACACAGAAACACACACAGACACAGACAGACAGACAGACAGACAGACACACACACACACACACACACACACACACACAGAGTTTAGCAAAGAACCCGAGACGGACAGACAGACACAGAAACACACACAGACAGACAGACAGACAGACAGACAGACAGACAGACACACACACACACACACACACACACATACATACACACACGCACACTCACACACGGGGTGTAGTCAAGAATCTGAGACAGACAGACACAGAAACACACACAGACACAGACAGACAGACAGACAGACAGACACACACACACACACACACACACACACACACAGGGCACACACAGGGCATAGTCAAGAACCCGAGACAGACAGACAGACAGACAGACAGAGGGACACACACACACACACACACACACAAACGGGGCGAAGTTAAGAACCCCAGACAGACACACACACCTACACACACACACACACACACACAAACACCCCCCGCCCCCCCCCCCACACACACAATGGGTGTAATCAAGGACCCGTGACGGGGACAGAACTGAAGAAAAGAAGGGAAACACAATTGTCACTGGGCATTCAGCTTTTGTACAAACAGAGAATGGAAAGCGGGTATCAGGTACACGACTGGACTTGCCTTGAGATTGTGCCCCATGGTTGAGTGACTCCGGACAAATTGTCATCTACATGCAGATTGAAATACGTTTATCGGCAGAAATGTGTACACATATGCGCACACGCACATGCGCACACACACACACGCGCGCGCTTCACACACACACACACACATACACGCACACACATACTCACTATTACACACACACACACACAAACACACACACACACACACACGGGGCGTAGTCAAGAACCCGAGACAGACAGACAGAGGGACACACACACACACACACACACACACACACACACACACACACACACACACACACAACACGGGGCGTAGTCAAGAACCTCAGACAGACAGACACAGACACAGACACACACACACACACACACACACACACACACACACACACAGACACACACACACACACACACACACACACACACACACACACACAATGGGTGTAATCAAGGACCCGTGACGGGGACAGAACTGAAGAAAAGAAAGGAAACACAATTGTCACTGGGCAGTCAGCTTTTGTACAAACAGAGAATGGACAGCGGGTATCAGGTACACGACTGGACTTGCCTTGAGATTGTGCCCCATGGTTGAGTGACTCCGGACAAATTGTCATCTACATGCAGATTGAAATACGTTTATCGGGAGAAATGTGTACACATACGTGCACATGCACATGCGCACACACACACACGCGCGCGCTTCACACACACACACACACATACACACACACACATACTCACTATTACACACACACACACATACACACACACACACATACACACACACACACACACACGCAACACAGGTTTAGTCAAGAATCCAATACAGACAGAAAGACAGAGAGACAGACAAACAGTCACAGACAGACAGACAGACAAATAGACACACACACACACACACACACGGGGCATAGTCAAGAACCCGAGACAGACAGACAGAGGGACACACACACACACACACACACACACGCACACAGCACGGGGCGTAGTCAAGAACCTCAGACACACACACACACACACACACACACACACACACACACACACACACTGGGTGTAATCAAGGACCCGTGACGGGGACAGAACTGAAGAAAAGAAAGGAAACACAATTGTCACTGGGCATTCAGCTTTTGTACAAACAGAGAATGGACAGTGGGTATCAGGTACACGACTGGACTTGCCTTGAGATTGTGCCCCATGGTTGAGTGACTCCGGACAAATTGTCATCTACATGCAGATTGAAATGCGGTTAACGTGTACACACACGCACACGCACATGCACACACACACACACACGTGCGCGCCTCTCACACACACACACATACTCACTCACTATCACACACACACACACACACATACACAGAGAACACACCTCAGACACACCACACCTCCAGATCGTCTCCCTTGTCTTGAAAACTTAACTGCTGGTTTACAAAATGATTTATAACCAGAGAACATAATATCAGATCGACAATCTTCCACACGGAAGTTTCAACTAAAAAATAAAAGAATATACATTTTTTTTCAATCTTAAGGAAAAACAAACAAACAAACAAACAAAAAAAAACCGACAAGAAATCAGAATCAGCAAGTTTAGAAAACAATCCATTGACTCCAAAGTAGAGCAACATCAAGTCTGTCTATTGAACTCGGTCTTGCTCTCCCTTTATTTGCAAACAGACGACAGGTCAGCGGGGCTGTTCTGGTTCACTGACCAGAGGCCAGCCACGGACTGAATGTCACTTTCACATGTGGCAGGCAATTCAGCCGGTGTAACCTTGTCAAGGTTCCCTTTTCTCATACACCCAGGTAAGGATTCCCCCCCCCCCCCCCCCCCCCGCCCCCCCAAACTGGCTGGCCCTATCCTGCCGTCGAAGATTAAGTGGTCATAGACCATCACCGCTTTTTCCCCCCCTCCGATCTTACCTTTATTTTTCTTCTTTTGATAATGGGGCAAGAGATTACGTCTGAGTTCTCTGAGGCGAGCAGAGAAATCTTCTCTCACAAAAAAATGTTTTCTGCCTTTTCACAGTTTCTGGTTTCACTTAGCGGTGAGAATTTTTCACTTTGTAGAAAGAACAGTACGCTATGCTAGGGGGAGCCAGGTTTGGCATTCATTCATTGAACACGTTCAAATTCAGCATCATCAGTATTGTACGGTGTTGCTGTATTAATATCCTCGTAATTCTCCTTCTGCTAGTTCATTTGTCTCGTTTTCATCTCTCCAGACGTACGTCATAAAAGAATAAAATTTTATTACGTTTTGATATATCTTCTAGATCATCAGTTTTTTTTTCCAATTGTTCCACTTTGGCCAATAGACCGGAACTTTGTTTTGCCAAATCCATGTTTTCCCTTTTTAACGCACTCACCTCCTCCCTCAGATTACTTAATCAAGTCGCTGTTCAGGGTGGCATACTGGTCTTTAAGTTTTTGCATACCGCTCTCCATGCCATCAAACCCACGGTCCATGCCATCAAACCTATCCATCAAACCCACGGTCCATGCCATCAAACCTATCCATCAAACCCACGGTCCATGCCATCAAACCTGTGGTCCATGCCATCAAACCTATCCATCAAACCTGCGGTCCAAGCCATCAAACCTGCGGTCCATGCCATCAAACCTGTGGTCCAAGCCATCAAACCTGCGGTCCATGCCATCAAACCTGCGGTCCAAGCCATCAAACATATGGTCCATGCCATCAAACCTGCGGTCCATGCCATCAAACCTGTGGTCCAAGCCATCAAACCTATGGTCCATGCCATCAAACCTGCGGTCCATGCCATCAAACCTATGGTCCATGCCATCAAACCTGTGGTCCATGCCATCAAACCTATCCATCAAACCTGCCGTCCAAGCCATCAAACCTGCGGTCCATGCCATCAAACCTGTCAAACCTATGGTCCATGCCATCAAACCTATCCCTCAAACCTGCGGTCCATGCCATCAAACCTACTGTCCATGCCATCAAACCTGCTGTCCATGCCATCAAACCTATCCATCAAACCTACGGTCCGTGCCATCAAACCTATCCATCAAACCCACGGTCCAAGCCATCAAACCTACGGTCCGTGCAATCAAACCTATGGTTCATGCCATCAAACGTGCAGTTAATTGTCTGTATCAAATCCATCAGGTTTTTTAAAAATTATCTATTATTATAATTTCTTTTTATAGCTTAGTCTTTTGTGAATGACTATGACTCTCGAACTAAGAGGCAAGTTTGTACTGGCTCTTAGTGCTGCAGCCTTGGGGGCAAGTTGGCCGTTGGGAACCACACCAGCAGCAACGCGACTGTCCTAAAACCCTCTTGGCCGAGAGAGTGTGGGTGTAAAACTTGTGCAAGACACTCTTCGCCCAGGTATTCGGGACAGCAGTTGCCTCCTCTGCAGTTGTGATGGTCATAGCCAGACACGGCTGACT
>NC_134892.1:13148074-13150574 GCF_041734735.1 Babylonia areolata | reverse complement strand
TGTGTGTGCGCGTGCGTGCGTGCGTGCGTGCGTGCATGGTTTGCTGTTGTTATTTCCCTTGCCAGTTGACTTCACATCTCCCTTTTCATAGAAACTTTAAAAGATTGGTTACAACGAGAATTCTGCCTCTATATTTTGTTGTTGTTGTTGATGTTGTTCTTGTTCTTGTTCTTCTTCTTTCGAGGGTTTTTGCTGTTGTTGTTGTTGCTGTTGTTGTTGTTGTTGTTCTTCTTCTTCTACTTCATCCTCTTCTTCTTCTTCTTTCGAGGCTTTTAAAAGCTTTTTTTTTTCTTTTTTGACACATTGTAATTATCTTTAGAAGGTCTAACTGGAAACTAGTTTACTTTAGACGTCGAGTTGAGGGAATTACAGGGCTGCTGGACTGATCACCCCAGTCTCAGTTCTCAGTGCAGGACTGGAGGAGGGTTATCGATTAACTGAGTGGAGAATTGGGGTCACTAGATCGATATGGTCACAGCAACATGCTGCTTTATTGATTTATTTGATGAAGTGTGATATCCGTCTTAAGTATCGTGTATTGATGAGTAAATCCAAAAGTACACACGCATACACACATACGTACATGCGTATACGAGAACACATGCACACACACACACACACACACACACACACACACACACACACACACACACATTCACACCCACGCACCGACTCACACACACACACGCCTCTCACTCTCTCTGTGTCTCACTCTCTATATATACAACAACAACAACAACAACACACACACACACACACACACACACACACACACACACACACACACACACACACACACACACACACACACACACACACACACAACACTACACAATCAAGCAGTTCTATTCTTTCGATTCAAGTCAAGCGTTTTGATGGGGAAATTCTTACTCTGCAGGGGACAGAGCTTAATTCATTTTGTTCCTGACAGGTTCATGTTTGAATGTACGCACGAAAAATTCATAACACCGCTTTTGCAAGAATTCCACTGAGTGTCAGCAGGAGGAGGAATTTTGTTTAATGTCCCGTCACACATATCGGTGATTGAAGACATTTTGTTAAAGTATTTATGAATACATTTGAGTATTATCGGTTAGAAGGGGTGGGGGATGTGAATGAATGGAGGGCTGGGGGAAACTGGGCAAATGAGGGTGAAAACTGAAAAAAAAAACCCAAAAAACCAAACAAACCAAAAAACAAACAAACCAACAAAAACAATTACTGGAAATTACTTACAGGACTTCGAAAAAGAGAAGTCGTTAAACTGACAAGCGAAACAACTGATAATGAATGCAAGAAGTCAAAAACATCAACGTTCTCAGTCACTTGTGAAAACACACTTTCGTGTAGGCCCACATAAGGCTTCATCAAGCTACAGTCAAAACTTATATGCTTAATTGTCAGGTTACTAAAACATATACAATACTTGGTCCGTAATGAACTTGGTAATAGTCTGAGAGCTAAACTCAGAATTGGTCTGCGAATCTGAGAGAGTCACCTGACGACTTGAATTCAAGCACCTATAAAAGTCTCTTTCTAGTATGCTGCTTATTTCCTTGTATGACAATGGGCAATATACTTTTATACTATCTATATGATTCTTTGCTCCCCTTTTTGCTGCCCTGTCTGCTTGGTCGTTATAAAGGAATCCAGTGTGGGATGGTATCCAACAAAAATCAATATCTGTACCCTTCACAAATAGGGAGTGCATTAAATACCTGTGTGTGTGTGTGTGTGTGTGTGTGTGTGTGTGTGTGTGTGTGTGTGTGTGACTGTGCACAAGTTCTTGTATTGATATACACGTGTATGTATCCTAAAGTCTACTGTATTTGTGCTTGTGTATGATTTTCGATTTATGTTTGTACCTTTTTATGTACTATTCCCCCCTCCCCCCAATATTCCTTGTGACCCCGGTACACTTGGCAATAAAGATTTATTCTATTCTATTCTGTTCTATACACACACATCACACGCGCGCGACGGACATGCACACACACACACACATATCACACACTCACACAAACACACACTCTCATACATACAAACGGATGTGTGTGTGTGTGTGTGTGTGTGTGTGCGTGTGTATGTGCATTTGCGTGTGTGTATGCGTGCGCACGTGTGTGTGTGCGTGCGTGTGTATGTGTTTGTTTGTTTGTTTTTGTGTGTGTGTGTGTGTGTGTGTGTGTTTGTGTGTGTGTGTGTGTGTGAGAGAGAGAGAGAGAGAGAGAGAGAGAGAGTGAATGTGTGTGTGTGTGTGTGTGAGAGAGAGAGAGAGAGAGAGAGAGTGAATGTGTGTGTGTGTGTGTGTGTGTGTGTACCCTTGCGTGTGTGTGTACTCGTGTGAGCGTGCGTGTGTGTATGCGTGCGTGTGTGCATGTTTGTACGTGCGTGAGTGTGCGTGTACGCGTGCATGTGTGTGTGTGTGTGTGTCCATTTGTGTGACGCGGTATAGGTCTCATGGCTTTGACAGTATTTCAAGACTCGAACCTCAACTTCTGTC
>NC_134892.1:13135574-13140574 GCF_041734735.1 Babylonia areolata | reverse complement strand
TCTACCTGGGTAGAGCCGACTGGCGGCTGCCACTGGGCGCTTATCATTCGTTTCCTGTGTCATTCAGTCAGATTTCAGGCACACACACACACACACACACACACACCACACACACACACACACACACACACACACACTCAGACAAACATGTAACATTTTACGTGTATGACCATTTTGTTTACTTACCCCGCCATATAGGCAGCCAGAGAGAGAGAGAGAGAGAGAGAGAGAGAGAGAGAGAGAGAGAGGAAAGCAATATTAGTAACAATGTTTTTAACAAGCAAGTAGTATACATCGGTATTCTCACACAAGAACATTCTGCTGCATGAGACAGACAGACAGACAGACAGACAGACAGACAGACACACACACACACACACACACACACACACACACACACACACAGAGAGAGAGAGAGAGAGAGAAACAACCAAAAATCAATGTCAACGTTCTTAACAAGCAAGTAGCATACATTGCTCCCCAACCCTTTTTATTTATTTAATTATTTATTTATTTATCTATCTATCTATCTATTTATCTATTTATTTATTTATTTATTTATTCACTTATTCATTCTATTTTATTTTTTGATGTCCAAACAAAAAATCAGCCTGCCACAACCGATGGACTATGTCAAATAGAGCGGTCACCGTCACACAAGCGTTTCACAAACAGTTCCATAGCCGGGTTCAGTCAAGACCATAAAGCGACGGGTCGTTGGGAAGAGGCAGCGATTAAGGCACGCCCCGCACGCTGAGAAATACGATCCATGAACTGGACGTGCTCTGTTGGAAGCCTCTGGGTTTGTTTTTTTTCCTTTCCCGTCAGTTGTAGTGGTAGGAGGAAGGTGGCAGAATGGTTAAGACGCTCAGCTGCCAATACAGAGAGTCCGTGAGGGTGTGGGTTCGAATCCCGCTCTCGCCCTTTCTCCTAAGTTTGACTGGAAAATCAAACTGAGCGTCTAGTCTTTCGGATGAGACGATAAACCGAGGTCCCGTGTGCAGCACGCACTTGGCGCACTGAAAAAGAACCCATGGCAACGAGAGTGTTGTCCTCTGGCGAAATTACGTAAAATGAAATCCACTTTCATAGGTACACAAATATGTAAGCATGCACTCAAGGCCTGACTAAGCGCGTTGGGTTATGCTGCTGGTCAGGCATCTGCTCAACAGATGTGGAGTAGCGTGTATGGATTTGTCCGAACGCAGTGACGCCTCCTTGAGAAAGTGAAACTGAAACTGAAACTGTAGTGGTACGGGTTAACGACAGTGGTCCGTTAACTCATTCAGTACGGCCAGTCCTCTCTTCTCCTCTACACAGACCCCTCGGATGTCCAGTGGGTGTCTGAATGACCCAACCTTTAGCTTCCGTCGTCAGAATTGTGGCATTCTTTGTCAACATTCACCTCTTCAGTATAAGAGCCTTCCGCTTGTAATATTTTGATGGTGGTAATTGGGGTGAAACGCTGTTAACGTCGTCTCTTTCGCCGTTCGTATGGAGAGAGTTAAATTGTTGTCACGCTTCTCTCTGTCTCTGTCTCTCTGTCTCTTTCTCTCTCCCTATCTGTCTGTCTGTCTGTCTCCTCCACCCCTCCCCCCCCCCTCTTTCTCTCAGGATTTATATGTGCTTTAGTATGTGTTTGTTTTGATATGATGTGTGTCGATGTTACATGCGTGAATATTTATTATATGATTTATCTGTATTTTGTTTTGTGTGTACTGTTCAAACCTTAGAGACGAACGACTGAAAAAAAAGGCAAATTACCCCCCTGTCACATGTACTTTATGTTAATGACAAAGTGCCGAAGTGTCGCAAATCTATTAGTTTATGTTGTTTCAATTCTGGTTGTTGTTTTTTTCTGTTCCATTTTTTTTTTTAATACCTATTTTGCACCATCTTGCTCTGATTAGTACCAACTGTGTCACCAGAGCTGTACAGCTAATGACATTAAACATTTCAGTGTTCAGTGTTCAGTATTCAATGTTCTCTCTCTCTCTCTCTCTCTCTCTCTCTCTCTCTCTCTCTCTCTCCCTCTCTCTCCATCTCTCTCTGTGTCTCTGTCTGTCTGTCTGTCTCTGTCCGAGTGTCTGTCTGCCTGTCTCTGTTCTTCAGTTTAGCGTCTTTTAACTATTAGTGATATAAGACGACAAAAAGAACCAAAGACAAAAAAGGGGGTGGGGTGGGGTGGGGAGAGGGGTTGGGGAGAAGGGGAAGAGAAGTCAGGATAAAATAGAAAAGGTAGAAAACTACAAAGGAATGCGTAACTGACATGAAAGTGTGTGTGTGTGTGTGTGTGTGTGTGTGTGTGTGTGTGTGTGTGTGTGTGTGTGTGTGTGTGTGATTGAAAGAGAAAGAGAAAAAAAAAAACAGAGAGAGAGAGAGAGACTGACAGACAGAGGCAGAGAGAAGCCTCCTTTCGTTTCGCGAAATTCTAATACAAGGGAGGTGATCCGGAAAAGAATTCTGTGTAAGCTAGAATGAATTCCTTCCCTTGCTGCTCTGTGCACGTTTTTCAGCCAGCCAATAAACAGGTTGCAATGCGGGGGGGGGGGGGGGGGGGGGGGGGGGCGCCGGGGCCTAACAACATTATGAAGCACAAACTATTTAATACAGATCACATAGTATTTTTGTCTGACTTCTTCGCCATGAATCTCAGTGGTCTAGGACACAAAATGGATGCATGCAAGTGTGTGCACGCATATAATGTATACTCACACACCACAAAAGTGTCAGAATCTCTAACTGCTTCAGTTGATCATTTGTTGTTTGGGGGCAAAGAATGATGGTAAATGTGACTTTTCATCACTCCATTACACTCATGAAAGTTTTATGTATACATATACCACATGGAGTGGGGTGATGGCCTAGAGGTAACGCGTCCGCCTTGGAAGCGAGAGAATCTGAGCGCGCTGGTTCGAATCACGGTTCAGCCGCCGATATTTTCTCCCCCTCCACTAGACCTTGAGTGGTGGTCTGGACGCTAGTCATTCGGATGAGACGATAAACCGAGGTCCCGTGTGCAGCATGCATTTAGCGCACGTAAAAGAACCCACGGCAACAAAAGGGTTGTTCCTGGCAAAATTCTTTAGAAAAATCCACTTCAATAGGAAAAACAAACAAAACTACACGCAGGAAAAAAAAAAAAAAAAAAAAAAAGGGGTGGCGCTGTAGCGTAGCGACGCAATCTCCCTGGGGAGAGCAGCCCGAATTTCACACAGAGAAATCTGACGTGATAAAAAGAAATACAAATACAAATACATGTACTGGTGTGCTCATCACGCAGCAGCTGTTGTCAAACAAACATCACAATAATAAACGATGCCCCGACTATGAAACGAAACGTTAGTGATTTCGTTACTTGAACACAAAAATGAATGCTCTATGTTTCACCTGGTGCCTGGGGGGGGATAGTCTTGTTATATCTGTTCCACCAGACTGCGTTCCGGCCGCTGCCGCTCCGGCAAAAATCAAATAAATAATTATGAATGTTAAAACTATGAAAAACAACAACACCAAAACGTTAGTGATTTCGATACTTGACCACAAAAAACTCCAGCAATTTTTTTTTTTACGAGTTGTATCAAGCTGACCGATGAGACAATGAAAAGTGGGGTGCTGTGTGATCGAACGCAAATCAGAAATCATTCTTTGTGTTCATCACTGACCACTTCTTCTTCTTCTTCTTCTGCGTTCACTCGTATGCACACGAGTGGGCTTTTACGTGTATGACCGTTTTTACCCCGCCATGTAGGCAGCCATACTCCGCTTTCGGGGGTGTACATGCTGGGTATGTTCTTGTTTCCATAACCCACCAAACACTGACATGGATTACAGGGTCTCTTAACGTGCGTATTTGATCTTCTGCTTGCATATACACACGAAGGGGGTTCAGGCACTAGCAGGTCTGCACATATGTTGACCTGGGAGATCGTAAAAATCTCCACCCTTTACCCACCAGGCGCCGTCACCGTGATTCGAACCCGGGACCCTCAGATCGAAAGTCCAACGCTTTAACCATTCGGCTATTGCCCCCGTCATCACTGACCACAAAACGCACAAAGAATACCTTACCTGACGACAAGAAACCTCCACTGTCTTTTTCCTCACGTGTAAGAATGTTTCCAACGTCTCTGGGGTCAACAAACGCAGGGACAGAAGAGACAAAGTGTCCAGATCGCACACGTCTGGTTCATTATTCGCGTCGATCGCCTTTGGCATTGACTGACGTCGAGATTAGTGTTAGTGCGCGAAATCCAAGGTGACCGCGGAACTCTCCAGGGGTCTTTTCGACTGCTAGTCAAGCGGCGTCAGTGAACAGTTGACCGTTAACTGGGAAAGTTGAGCAACATGTTGTGGGCCAGCCTGTCGCGAAAACAGGTGCTGGTGGCGTTGTTTCTGACGGTGGTGATGTTCACGTGTCTGTATTACGCTCTCAGTGGGAGTCTGCTGTGTCGAACGGGTATGTTGTTGTTTTTCTTCCTTTGTTGGTCTTGTTGTTGGTGTTGTCGTCAATCGTTCTCGGTCATTATAATTATGGTTTGGTTTTTTTTCCCTCATTCCATAATCTTCTTTCGATATATCGGGTGTCCCCCCAAAAAGTGAACCGCTTTTTGACAAGTATTTTCTCAGTGATAGAGAAACCGAATTCATTGAAAAAATTTACACAGTAACCTTAGGGTTGAATCATTAAAGTATGCAAAATATCTCAAGGTTCGGACGCAAATTTTGCGAGTATTGTCAAATTCAAAACAGCATGTTAAAAAACCCAGTATCAGAGGAAAACTCACATTTTTCGGTTTATGCTCAATGTGGCCTCCATCTTCCTCCACGTCTAAACGAAGCCGTTTCTTCCAAGCAGAAATGCGTTTTCGTATTTTTTCCACCGATATCTCCTTCCATGACATAATTATCCTGTCCTTTAACGCCTGCTTAGTCAATTTGTCCCTCACTCCCTGGTAAACTTTCTCCTTCAGAGAGTCCCATATAGCATAATCCATTGG
>NC_134892.1:13105574-13130574 GCF_041734735.1 Babylonia areolata | reverse complement strand
AAGTGTATAAAAAGCATCATGATCATGTTAAGACCCGAGTCAGATTTGATGCCAGTTTAACATATTATATTGGATATACAACGGGTGTAGGTCAAGGAGACCCATGTAGTCCTGTATTATTTTCTAGTCTTTTTAACCTTTGTTAAGAAAATTCGCACAAATATTATCACGGGAGACAGGGAGATACTTTTTTGTTTGTGATGCCTTTGAATTGTTCAGTCTTCTTTTGGCTGATGACAGTTTTGATTCCGGAAACGATTGTAGCATTGTAAACCCAATACTTACAATACTTAATAATACATTTTTATACACACACAGAGTACGGGGGAATGTACTTGGACACAGACCACCTACTCCTCCGCTCTCTGGAGTCGCTACATCACTACCCAGTCGTCTTGGGAGAGGAGGAGACAAATGTGAGACTGGGCAACGGCTTTTTCCTGGCCCAGCCGGAAGCAGAGTTTCTGCGGCTGTGGCAGGCCAACTACAGTGACTTCCAGGACAGGCAATGGTCCGAGCACTCCACCGTGCGGCCCAGGAAACTGTCGCTGGACTTCCCCAAGCTGGTGCACGTGGTGGACACATTCTTCAACCCCAACTTTAAATGGATCGCCATGCTGTTCAACAGAACTCTGGCGCCCCACTACGACTGGAGCAGACATTATGGCGTGCATCTCTACCGCAGGGACAAGCAGAAACTGGACTATCAGGACAGCGTCATAGGTGACATGGCCAGGCATATCTTGTACGGGGACCAGCACGCCTGTTGGCGGAGTTTAACCCCTTGACTGCTGCTGACAAAGGATGTTAGCTGGACACGTTCTGTTCTGTTCAGGACCTAGAGTACCTGCAGGTGGCTCCTGACTGCCAATTGGAGAAGAAAACAAATTCTCACTCAAGCAGAGAAACGCCCCAAAGCTCTGTTCAGAAAATGTCTGTTAAGACCCTTTCGCTGCTAGTAAAATATGATTTACGTGAAATCTATTTGCAAGGTTTTAAAAACAAAAACAAAACGGGTATATGTTTTCAAAAAATTCTGTGCTCTTTGTTATTGGAGAAAGACCCATAAAAGTATACATTTTCTGAAAGGTAAATGAATAAAGAATATAAAACACATGATGTTTTCCCATTATATATATTTTCAGTGACATGCTGTTGTTTTGAAATAAGTGTTTCGTTTTTTGTCACATTTTTAACTTGTTCATTACAAGTCCTCTTCACCCCTCTCACACACAGTCACTTTATCCAGTTCTCATCAGACCGCGTTGGCTGAGTGCCAAGAAAATCGCTCACACTATGTTCTGCCAAAATTCGGTCACTTTCTGTCGTCTCCTACAGCTGTAAAGTCGGCATCATTCATTGCTCCCTTTATTTTCTATCAAATCGTCCTACAAAAGTTCATCCTTCGAATTTACACTTCAATTCTTTCTGAGCATCAGCTAAAAAAAAAAAAAAGCAGTCTTGGTTGGTTTCTTGCTTTGATTTGTCTCTGCACAAGATTCAGCACTATATAAATACCATTATTATTATCATTATTATTATGTCCTGAGCACGGTGTCTGACATTTTGTTGAGCGAGCGAGGAGAGGAGCCAGGCAAACACTGCGGCAGTAATCCAACCAAAACGTTCAAATAAAGGACTGCCTCATGACGTAGATGGGGTTTCTAGCTATGAATACAATCTAGAAAGATTCCCCAAGCTAAAGCTACCAGTATTTTTGTCAACGAACTCAATGCAAAACCAGGAATAAGTCAGAATATTTCGATGACGAGTTATCTCGTCATTATGGCAGAGAAGTGTACATGCTTGCGCTGACCAGTTATATCGCCATACAGGCAACGTAAGGGTAAAAAGAAAACACCACAACATGAACAGAAATCTCAAAGGTTAAAACCAAATCATAGACAATTCAATAGTCTGAACATTGTTTTGAAACCTACGAGTGGATGATAAGCCACAGTGGACTAATACGAACTCTCCACAGTAAATCACAGGTCACATGGACATCGCCCCACAATTCTGATGGGCTTATAGGATGATGCATGACACGCAAATGTACATACATGCTATCTATCTGTCTATCTGTCTATCTCCACACACACACACACACACACACACACACACACACACACACACACATATATATATATATATATATATATATATATATATATATATATATATACATACACATACACCTATATTTAGGGTGTGTGGGGTGTATACGTTTGTTGTGTCTATATGTGTGTTGTTGTTGCTGTTATTGTCATGCGTGGTGTGTCTGCGTGTGGGAGGGGTGCAGAGATGAGGGAGGCGGGGGTGGAAGAAGAGTGTTACTTACTCAGTGTAGTCAGCTCAGTGCTTCCGGAAACAACGACAGGAATACAGCAGCCGAGCTTGTCGACTTGTTTGTTTGACCACTGTCTGCTTTTGCCGAATACTTCCGTACTCCACTGTGGGCCGCCGCTCTTTCTCTGTCTCTGGACCTTGCTTTTTTTTTTTGGTCTCACTTGTGTAAACAAAGTGAGTCTATGTTTTAATCCGGTGTTCGGTTCTCTCTCTCTCTCTCTCTCTCTCTCTCTCTCTCTCTTTCTGTCACTCTGTTTCTCTGTCTTTCTGTCTCTGTCTGTCTGTCTGTCTGTCTGTCTCTCTCTCTCTCTCATGTCTGTCTCCGTCTCTCTCTCTCTCTTTCTGTCACTCTGTTTCTCTGTCTTTCTGTCTCTGTCTGTCTGTCTGTCTGTCTGTCTCTCTCTCTCTCTCTCTATATATATATATATATTAGATAAATTAGTATTAGTTTAGATGATTGGTTTGAACACTTCAGGAATTTATATGAGAAAGAAACCCTGCCAGAAGAAGAATTAGAGACCGATGATACTGACAGTTATTTTAATCGTCCCATTTCTAAAGAAGAAGTGTTGTTTGCATTTAGAAAAATAAAGAATAAGAAAGCGGCTGGCCCAGATCGGATTATTGGAGAGTTATATAAAAATGCGGGTGACTTTATTGTAGATTTCTTTGTTGTGTTTTTCAATGCTTTGTTTCAGAAAGGTATTTTCCCGGAGAGCTGGTCTGAAGGTATTGTACTTCCTTTGTACAAAAAAGGGGATGTTAATAATCCCAACAATTACAGAGGCATTACGTTATGTGATATCAGTAGCAAAGTATACAGTACAGTTATTAATCGTCGTCTACAAGAGTGGGTTGAAGAAAATGATATAACCGGGGAACATCAAGCTGGATTTAAAAGAAACTACTCTACAATTGACCACATGTTTACCTTGCTAGCTTTAATTCAAAAACAGTTTTCTTTGGACCGAAAATTATATGTTGCATTTATAGGTTTTGAGAAAGCATTCGATTCTATAAATAGACGAATTCTCTGGTCTATCCTTTTAAAAAACGAAATAAATGGTAAGTTATACCACTGTATAAAGAGTATGTATAATAATGTTATAGTTAAGATAAGGAGTGGAGCCAGATTAACTGACTCTATCAGGTGCACGTATGGCGTAAAACAAGGTGATGTATGCAGTCCTATCTTATTTTCACTTTTTATAAATGAACTAGCTATTGAAGTTATTCAAAATGGAAAACATGGCGCTCTATTTACAATCGATTACTTTGAGCTTTTTATTTTGTTACTAGCTGATGATGTAGCGCTCTTATCTGAAACAGTCGTTGGATTGCAAACACAGTTAAATAGTTTACAGCGGGCAGCTTTTTCTCTTGATTTAAAGGTAAATTTAAACAAAAGTAATATAGTTGTATTTAGAAAGGGTGGGTTTTTATCTGCAAGAGAAAAATGGACTTACAACAATGTAGAAATGCCAGTGGTAAATGCATATAAATATTTAGGTATTTTGTTTTCCACCAAACTTAGTTTTACCTCAGCATGTGTTGACCTGACAGGAAAAGCAAAGAATGCTGCGTTATGCGTAATGCGAAAACTACGTACTTTGAGTAATAATAGTTTGTCTATATTTTTGAAATTATTTGATTCCCAGGTCCAGCCTATTGCACAGTATGGGGCTGAACTTTGGGGCCTTGATGATGCTGCACGTCACTGTGAGAAAGTTCATTTGTTTTCATTGAAGAAAATGTTAGGGGTTGATTTAAAAACACCAAATGACCTTGTTTACGGAGAAACTGATAGATACCCAATTTATATTAACTCTGTACTTATTTGTATTCATTACTGGATTAAATTAACAAAAATGAATGATTGCAGGTTGCCACGGAAAGCTTATGCAATGTTAACTGACTTGGATGCAAAAGGTAAAAGAAATTGGGTTTCAAAAGTTCGTTGTAAGTTGTATCAGTTTGGTTTCGGTTTTGTATGGGAAAATCAAGGTGTGCAAGATGTCAGATTATTTTTGTGTGACCTTAAAGATAGACTGATTGCGTGCAGATGGCAAGAGTGGAATTTTCATGTGAATAATAGTGATAGGTTTTGCGTATATAGGACATTTTGTACTGGTCATGACGTTAAGATTTACCTGCGTATGAGCTTAGACAGACACTTAAAATTTATTATGACAAGATTTCGTTTTGGTATTTCAGAAATTTCTCAGCATTATTATCGTTACAGGAAACATTCTGCAGTTGATTTAATGTGTCCGTTGTGCAAAAGTGGAAATGAAGATGAGTTGCATTTTGTTTTATGTTGTCCTGCTTTAACCAGTTTGAGAGTACGATATATCCCACCTGCTTTTTATAGATATCCCAGTCAATTTCGTTTAAGTCTACTTCTAGCATCTGAAAAAGAAAGCGTCATAAGGAATTTGTCAATATACTTGTACAAGGCATTGCATTTCAGATCTGTTGCAACTTCATGATTTTCTTCAGTGACTGTGCTTGTTTATGTATTGTACCCCTTCATGAGGGGCAATGGCCTTTATATGAATAAAACATCCGTATCCGTATCCGTATCTCTCTCTCTCTCTCTCTCTCTCTCTGTGTGTGTGTGTGTGTGTGTGTGTGTGTGTGTGTGTGTGTCTGTGTGTCCGTGTGTCCGTGGTAAACTTTAACATTGACATTTTCTCTGCACATACTTTGTCAGTTGACACCAAATTAGGCATAAAAATAGGAAAAATTCAGTTCTTTCCAGTCATCTTGTTTAAAACAATATTGCACCTCTGGTATGGGCACACACACACACACACACACACACACACAAAAAAAAAAAGAAGCCTAATTATATGCAAACTGCATTTACTGTTATATTTATATTTTTTGTATTCTGTAAACTTGGCACTTTGATCTGATATTCTGCCCCAACAACAAGAGCAGTCATTATTATCATTTTTTGTTCAAACAGGAACTTCTTTTGCTAAGCATGGAAGTTTTATTTATTTTGCAAACGTTTTGGTACAGATATTAAAAAAGGGAAATTGGATGTAATTAATGCTAGGGGACTTAATTTGCTTTAAACTGATCTTTCTCATCTTAAACATTACATTTTGAAATTATACTCAATACATAAAAAGCTTGGATTTTTAAAAGTGTATCACAAGTGAGTCTTGAAGGCCTTGCCTCTCTTGTTTGTCTTGTCTATAATCCTGTGACAATTCCTGTATAGGAACGTGTGGAATGAGGCCCCCCCCCCTCCTCCTCTACGCTTCGTCAGGTCTTAGGCTATTTCAAGTCTGGTCTTGAAACCCACCTCTTCCCAAGATAGCCTCCCTTCCCTGCCCCTTCGTTGTTTTTCAGGTTTTTTTTCAGAGTTATGCATGCGAGTGACTGACTGGTGTGAAAGAGCTTTGATTTGTCTCTGCACGAGATTCAGCGCTATATAAATACTAATTATTACTATTATTATTATCATTGTTATTCTCCCGGTGACGCGAGTGCATTATAAATCATTCATTTGTAAATCTAATTTATTAACTTCCGTCCCTCCCCCCCCCCCCCTTCGATCCCTCTCTACCACCTCTCCCACCCACCCCTCTGTTGTTGTCCCCCCCCCCCCCCCTCCCACACACACACACCCTCCCTCTTTCCTAACCACAAACTCTTCCCAGAATTGTAATCCTCGGTCCGCCAAAACCGCTATGGTGATCGTTGATGAAGACCGACTGTGTGCAAAGTGAACGCAGAGACCTTGTGGATGAGTTTCATAACCGCTTTCTTGGACTGTCCAGCCTCTTATTAACGAAGCACGAAAAAAGGTATTTACCAAAAAAACTTTACAGTGAAAATAAAAACAACAACAACAAAAAGCATTCAAACAAAGTCTGCTTTTTTTTTCTTTTTCTTTTTTTTTTTTAAGTTTCGTTCATTATTCACCAGAATAAACAATCGTTTGTTGACCCATTTGATTAGATCCAAGACAATTATAATTAAATGCTTACACCAACAACATAAATAATTGAAACAAATAAAACACTTTATTTCGTTCACTATTCACTAGAACAAACAAACGTTTATTGACCCATTTTTTTTCCTGACAATTATAATGAATGCTTTCAGATTGAATCCAACAACTCGTCTCTTTGAGTCAACTTTTGTTGTTGTTGCACGTTCTTCGTGAATTTGTCCTGTGTGTGTTTGGGATAAACGCCCACTCACTTGCGACATGTATGCAATGTGCAATGCTGTATCTTTTGAGTATCATATATATAGATAGATAGATAGATAGATAGATAGAAATAGTTCTTTTCTATTCTTTCTTCAATAGTATGTCTCAACCAAGCAGTCATTATGGCCATTGTCAATGACTGTTCGTTCATTGTCAAAATTTCATTGACATTTGTATTAGTTACATGAAATATGTAACATTTTCATGTACACCCACGAGGCTTCCTGAATTAATTACGTCTTGTCATGTCTTGGAGAAAAAAAAGTGAAAAAAGAAAGAAAGAAAAAAAAAAAATGCCATCGCTCTGTTCTAACTAACGGAGTAGGTTCTACGCTCAATAATAATAATGATGATGATGATAATGATAACAACAACAACAACAATAATAATAATAACAATGATAATGAATCAGATTCTGAAAAAGCTTTCTTTCCAAGGTAATGCAATTGATAACCTTGTCGAGATATGTACGGAAATCATGTAGTCATCCTACAAACATGTGGTTTTCCATTTTCTTCTTCTTTGATATTCCCGTTTACTTAATGAGATGGATTCCACAGGAGAAATACATATATTTTGTGGGGGCGTGTGGTTTGAGTATGTGTATATCTTAGTCTTTGGTTCATGGTGGTGTGTGTGTGTGTGTGTGTGTGTGTGTGTGTGTGTGTGTGCGTGTGTTGGGGGGCGGGGGGGGGGGGGGGGGGGGGGGGGGGGGGGGGGGGGATAGGAGGTTGTACGAGAGGTATGTGCACGGGCAAGCTTTTACTGAGTGATTGAGTGAGTGAGTGACTTTTAGGATTACATAGAATCTTATTTCGTTTTTTTTTGTTTTGTTTTTGGCGTAATGTAATTATCCTTTGCGCGCGCGCGCGTGTATGTGTGTGTGTGTGTGCATTTTACTGATGTATATTGATTTAGTTGCTAGATGCGTGCATTTGTACATAGTGTATTGAGGTGTAATAATTTATTGTCTTATCAACTGTAAGTGTGGTTTTTTCGGGGGGTGTGTGTGTGTGTGTGTGTGTGTGTGTGTGTGTGTGTGTGTGTTGATTTGCTGGATGCGTTAATTTATACAGCTTATTGACGTGTGACACTTTATTGTCTCAATTGTGTGGGATTAATAGCGTGGCACTCAAACCCATTAAAGAAAAGAATTATCAAGCAACTGGATCGATCGTCATTCTGATAAATGTAGGGTATACTCTGTAAACCTGTCAGAATGAAAAACAGCCTTTTTTCCAATCTCTTAGCTTTCAAAACTAAGTAGCACAACAGCGACCAATCTGTTTTTGTAATCTGAACCCTTCGCGGTTACAACAATGAAACACGCTTGCTGAATGCTTTTCTTCTTCTTCTTCTTCTTCTTCTTCTCAACTGACGTTTCAAGCGCTTCACATCCAGAACACAATACGAACGTGAAAGGTCGTATAAATAAGAAACAGAAGGCCACGACCACCCACCATATTATAACACACACACACACACACACACACACACACACACACACACACACACACACACACACACACTAAAAGCTTTCATATCATGGCTATTCAGCAGTGTGGACACTGTCAACGACCTGCTCTTCTCCACTCGTCGCCGTAATGAAGCGCCACCCATATTTTCCTCTTTTTATTTTTAAAAATATTTCCCCCCTCCTATCTACAATAGCATCGGTTTTGTTTTCCCATCAAAGTGAATTCTACTATATTTTTTTTAACCAGGGTCAACCTCCACCTCCCCCCTCCTCTTTCTTGTTGTTGCTGTTGTTGTTGTTGTTGTTGTTGTTGTTGCAGTTGTTGTCGTTGTTGTGTTGCTGTTGTTGTTGTTGTTGTTGCTGGTGTTGTTGCTGTTGCTGCTGCTGTTGTTGTTGTTGCAGTTGTTGTCATTGTTGTGTTGCTGTTGTTGTTGTTGTTGTTGCTGCTGGTGGTGGTGTCGTTGCTGTTGTTGTTGTTGTTGTTGCTGCTGGTGGTGGTGTCGTTGCTGTTGTTGTTGTTGTTGTTGTTGTTGTTGCAGTTGTTGTTGTTGACGTGGGTTCCTTTAAGTACGCTGAGCACAAGCTGCACACGGGACCTCGCATTTATCTGTCTAATCCAAAAGACAACAACAACAAAAATCAAGACTAGCATCAGCACGACTTTAGCAATGCTTTCACAATGGCCAACACTTCTACGATTTGTTTTCTTTTCTTTGTTTTTCCTTTCTTTTTTTTTTTTTTTTGCTTCTTTCTGTCGTCTTTTTCTTCTTTCCTCTCCGCATCATGCCGACTACTACAGGTCTGGGTGGACTTGGACTTGTGCTGAAAGGTGCTGCGAGTGTTTCTTTTGCCTGCTCTCTCTGTCTGTCTGTATCTGTTTCTGTCTCTGTCTCTGTCTCTCTCTCTCTCTCTCTCCCTATCTCTATCTCTCACTTTCGGATGCATTGAATGTTCTCGTCTTTCAAGAAAAGAAAGAAGAAAAACGTTCTTGGTTCTTCAACAGCATTCCACCCCATGAGTAAAACCACATGCATACACGTAACACACACAACATAAAAAAAACGCGAAAAGACACACACATGCGCACGCATGCACACACACACACACACACACACACACACACACACACACACACACACGCACACGCACACGCACGCACATATGGTAAGGCTTATGATAGCATGTAATGACTGCAATCATTTTTGCTGTATATCGGCATAGGCACACAGCATACATGGTACACGCGGAAATTATTGTTAATCATTGTGTTAACTCTTTCCATACGAACGGCGAAAGAGACAACGTTAACAACGTTTCACCCCAATTACCATCATCAAAATATTGCAAGCGGGAGGCTCTTATACTGAAGACGTGAATGTTGACAAAGAATACCACAATTCTGACGACGGAAGCTAAAGGTTGGGTCATTCAGACACCCACTGGACATCCGAGGGGTCTGTGTAGAGGAGAAGAGAGGACTGGTCGTACTGAGTGAGTTAAACCAACCCTTCAAACACCCTGAAAACCAACCCTTCAAACACCCTGAAAACCAACCCTTCAAACACCCTGAAACTAACCCTTCAAACAACCCGAAACCCAACCCTTCAAACACCCTGAAACCC
Source organism: Babylonia areolata (assembly GCF_041734735.1). Taxonomy (NCBI): domain Eukaryota; kingdom Metazoa; phylum Mollusca; class Gastropoda; order Neogastropoda; family Buccinidae; genus Babylonia; species Babylonia areolata. Next base: position 13,120,895 of record NC_134892.1, on the reverse strand, counting down.
AACCCATTAAACACCCTGTCACCAACCCTACAAACATCCTGAAAACAACCCCTTTAAACACCATGAAAACCAACCCATCAAACACCCTGAAAACCAACCCATCAAACACCCTGAAAACCAACCCATGAAACACCCTGAAAACGAACCCATCAAACACCCTGAAACCAACCCATCAACTACCTTGAAACCAACCCATCAACCACCTTGAAACCAACCCTTCAAACACCCTGAAACCAACCCATCAAACACCCTGAAAACCAACCCTTCAAACAACCTGAAACCAACCCCTCAAACACCCTTAAAACCAACCCTTCAAACACCCTGAAACCAACCCATCAAACACCCTGAAAAGCAACCCTTCAAACAACCTGAAACCAACCCATCAAACACCCTGAAAACCAACCCTTCAAATAACCTGAAACCAACCCATCAAACACCCTGAAAACCAACCCTTCAAACAACCTGAAACCAACCCATCAAACACCCTGAAAACCAACCCTTCAAACACCCTGAAACCAACCCATCAAACACCCTGAAAACCAACCCATCAAACACCCTGAAAACCAACCCATCAAACACCCTGAAAACCAACCCATCAAACACCCTGAAACCAACCCATCAAACACCCTGGAAACCAACCCATCCAACACACTGAAACCAACCCTTCAAACAACCTGAAACCCAACCCTTCAAAAACGCTGAAAAACAACCCATAAAACACCCTGAAATCAAACCATCAAACACCCTGAACACCACCCCGTCAAACACCATGTGAACCACCCCTTCAAACACCCTGTAAACCATTCCTTCAAACACCCTGAAACCAACCCGTCAAACACCCTAAAACCAACCCGTCAAACACCCTGAAACAACCCTTCAAACACCCTAAAACCAACCCTTCAAACACCCTGAAACCAACCCGTGAAACACTCTAAAACCAACCCGTCAAACACCTTGAAACCAACCCGTCAAACACCTTGAAACCAACCCATCAAACACCCTGAAAACCAACCCATCAAACACCCTGAAAACCAACCCATCAAACACCCTTAAAACCAACCCATCAAACACCCTGAAATCAAACCATCAAACGCCCTGAACACCACCCCGTCAAACACCATGTAAACCACCCCTTCAAACACCCTGTAAACCACCCCGTTAAACACCATGTAAACCAACCCTTCAAACACCCTGAAACAACCCTTCAAACACCCTAAAACCAACCCTTCAAACACCCTGAAACCAACCCTTCAAACACCCTGAAAACGAACCCTTCAAACACCCTAAAACCAACCCTTCAACACCCTGAAACCAACCCATCAAACACCCTAAAACCAACCCTTCAAACACCCTGAAACCAACCCATCAAACACCCTGAAACCAACCCTTCAAGCACCCTGAAAACTAACCCTTCAACACCCTAAAACCAACTCTTCAAACACCCTGAAACCAACCCATCAAACACCCTAAAACCAACCCTTCAAACACCCTAAAACCAACCCTTCAAACACCCTGTTAACCAACCCTTCAAACACCCTGTTAACCAACTCGTCAAACACCCAGAAACCAACCCTTCAAACAACCAGATAACCAACCCTTCAAACGCCCGGAAACTATCCAAATGCCCGGAAACTAACCCTTCAAACACTCTGAAAACCAACCCGTCAAACACCCTGAAAACCAACCCATCAAAATCCCAGAAACCAACCACCAAATACCCTGAAATTAACCCATCAAACACCATGAAAGAAACCCGTCAAACACCCTGAAAACCAAACCCGTCAAACACTCTAAAACCAACCCTTCAAACATTCCCCTGTCTGCAGCGAGAGAAGAGAAAAGTGCCGCGGCTGCCGTGTTTATAAGCAAGCGCCAAGCGATATATATGCAAGGCTATACGTGTAGATGACTTTAGCGACAAGGCAGCCGATCAAAACAGAGAAAATAGACTATGAGTAAAGATACGTGTAGTGGTGTGGTTGGTCGGTCGATTGGTTGATAGTAGCAGCGAAAGCTCTGCATGCATATAGGGTCTTTTTGGTTGGTGTGTGTGTGTGTGTGTGTGTGTGTGTGTGTGTGTGTGTGTGTGTCTGTGTCTGTGTGTCTGTGTGTCTGTGGTGTATGCGTGTGTGATGCGTTTAAGGTGGGTTGGTGTTGGTGGTGGTGTGGATGGAAGCAAGGAGAGATAAAAGACAGACAGCGATCTTGACCATTGACGCTTTTTGACCCGGCTCGAGGAAATGGATGGTTATAGGGGATGGGAGGGTGAGAAAGTGGGAGGTTGGGGCTGGGGATTGAGTTGCTAGTTGTTAATTAGTTATTAATTATTCATTAGTGTGAGTGAGTGAGTGAATGAGTGTGTGTGTGTGTGTGTGTGTGTGTGTGTGTGTGTGTGTGTGTGTGTGTGTGTGTATGAGTGAGTGTGAGTGAGTGTGTGTGTAAGTGTGTGAGTTAGTGAGTGAGTGTGTGTGTGTGTGTGTGTGTGTGTGTGTGTGTGTGTATGTGTGTGTGTGTGTGTGTGTGTGTGTGTGTGTGTGTGTGTATGTGTGTGTGTGTGTGTGTGTGTGTGAGAGAGAGAGAGAGTCAGTCAGTCAGTCACTCTGTGTATGTGTGTGAGTGTGTGTGTGTGTGTGTGTGTGTGTGTGTGTGTGTGTGTGTGTGTGTGTGTGTGTGAGTGTGTGTGTGTGTGTGTGTGTGTGTGTGTGTGTGTGTGTGTGTGTGTGAGTGAGTGTGTGTGTGCGTGTGTGTGTGTGTGAGAGAGAGAGAGAGAGAGAGTGTGTGTGTGTATGTGTGTGTGTGTGTATTTGTGTGTGTCTGTGTCTGTGTGAGTGTGTGTGTGTGTGTCTGTGTGAGTGTGTGTGTGTGTGTGTGTGTGTGTGTGTGTGTGTGTGTGTGTGTGTCGGGGAGTGGAGGGAGGGAAGTGGGGGTTTACTGAAGTTTTGGAGAACACATGTGCTGTTCTTGATGTATAATGTATATTTTTAACCCCCCCCCCTCCCTCCCTCCCTCACACACACACACACCTCCACCCCTCGATTCACCACCACCACGGTAATTGTATGAGGAGGTATGGGTCAGATTTCACCCCAGTAAGTCTACCCGTTTTTCTGTCTAGTAACTCGGAAAGTATTAGATAAATCAATGACCATGTTTCCGGTTAATCGAACGATGAAGCTCAAATTTAGCATACTATCTGCGCTGACTGCAGCTTTAACATCATCATCATTTGTATTTTGTATTTCTTTTTATCACAATAGATTTCTCTGTGTGAAAGTCGGGCTGCTCTCCCCAGGGAGAGCGCGTCGCTACACTACAGCGCAGCGCGATCCATTTTTTTGTATTTTTTCCTGCGTGCAGTTTTATTTGTTTTTCCTATCGAAGTGGATTTTTCTACAGAATTTTGCCAGGAACAACCCTTTTGTTGCCGTGGGTTCTTTTACGTGCGCTAAGTGCATGCTGCACACGGAACCTCGGTTTATCGTCTCATCCGAATGACTTGCGTCCAGACCACCACTCAAGGTCTAGTAGGGGGGGAGGGGGGGGGGGGGGGGGGGGGGGGGGGGGAGAGAAAATATCGGCGGCTGAGCCGTGATTCGAACCAGCGCGCTCAGATTCTCTCGCTTCCTATGCGGACGCGTTACCTCTAGGCCATCACTCCACTATTTCACACAGAGAAATCTGTTGTGATAAAAAAAGAAATATAAATACAATACAAATACATTCAAATGATCAATCAGTCAGTCAATCCATCCATCAATCAATTATCTATCAACAGAGCCAATTCATGGGAAACAGCCCCCCCCACCCCACCCCGCCCCACCCACCCCTTGAGATAGAGAGAGACAGAGACAGAGAGAGACAGAGACACAGAGAGAGAAATAGAGACAGAAAGAGAGACATAGAGAGACTGAGACAGAGACAGAGAGAGAACACTGAACAATGAAATGTTTAATGTCATTAGCTGAAAAGCCCTGCTGACATAGTAGGAACAAATCAGAACAAAATGGCGCAGTTTCAGTTTCAGTTTCTCAAGGAGGCGTCACTGCGTTCGGACAAATCCATACACGCTACACCACATCTGTTGAGCAGATGCCTGACCAGCAGCATAACCCAACGCGCTTAGTCAGGCCTTGAGTGCATGCTTACATATTTGTGTACCTATGAAAGTGGATTTCATTTTACGTAATTTCGCCAGAGGACAACACTCTCGTTGCCATGGGTTCTTTTTCAGTGCGCCAAGTGCGTGCTGCACACGGGACCTCGGTTTATCGTCTCATCCGAAAGACTAGACGCTCAGTTTGATTTTCCAGTCAAACTTAGGAGAAAGGGCGAGAGCGGGATTCGAACCCACACCCTCACGGACTCTCTGTATTGGCAGCTGAGCGTCTTAACCATTCTGCCACCTTCCTCCTGGAATGGCGCAAAATAGATGAAATGGAGCAGAAAAGGAAAAACAACAACAAAAGCAAACACAAACAAAACAAACAAACAAAAAACAAAACAGAATTGAAACAACATAAATAATAAGAACTTTGCGACACTTTGGCACTTTGTCATCGGCTTAAAAGTACACAGAGAGAGAGAGAGAGAGAGAGAGAGAGGAATCGCCAAGGGAAGGGTGGAGAAATGTCGCGTTAGCAACAACAACAACAAAATCATCAAAATATTTTATCGCATTGCATTATGTTGTATTTTACTGTACCTCACATCATTTCTCTTGCTTTGTGCAACCCACACATAAAGGAGGAACAGCTGTTGCGACGTCATTGTTAATTAATAGTTTGACGCAGGAAAGCACACACACACACACACACACACACACACACACACACACACAAGACCAGCCAATGGAGTTATGACAATGAGCGCTATCGTCTGGAGTCCTGAGGCTCTCAAACAGAATATTGTGAATGCTCTTGTCCCCTCTCACACTGTCCCCAAACCATGTTGATGATGGATCGAGAAACACATAGATATATAAACAGAAAATATAAATTAATGAATGAATGAATGAATGAGTTAATGAATGAATACATAAATAAATAAATGAATAGAAAAATTTATAAATGAATGAGTAAAAAGATAAATAAATAAATAAAATGAAATGCAACAAAAAAGAAAAGAAAGGAAACTGAGAAAAAGAGCAAATAAGTATTTTCGGAGAGACGTAGTTCATACAGACAACTTCCTCACATTCAGAGCATCACTACAGAGCTTATTATTTCGGAGAAAAAAGGGTATGCAAAATAAAGGTGAATCGTTTGGCAGTGGACTGTTTTTGATCCTGGCAGTCAGTGATCAAGGTTCGAGAGAGATACGGATACGGATGATTTGTTCATTACAGGCCATTACCCCTACTGAAGGGGTATGTAAACAATTAATAATACATATAGCAAGGTTCGAGAGAGAGAAGGAGAGACAGGCAGGGATCAGAGACAGAAGAAACAGATAAAGAGAACGAACGAACGAGTGTTTTTCTTTTTGTTTTTGTTCCTGTTGTTGTTTTTGTGTTTTCAATGTGGGAAGTGCCATGAGCATCTATCTATCTATCTATCTATCTATATATATATATATATATATATATATATATATATATGCCACCTGCTAATAATAATAATGATATTGGTATTTATATAGCACTGAATCTTGTGCAGAGACAAATCAAAGCGCTTTCGCACCAGTCATTCACACGCATGCATAACTATAAACTGTAGAAACTAAAGACAAGAGGCAGGCAAGGGAGGCTATTTTGGGAAGAGGTGGGTTTTAAGGCCAGACTTGAAAGAGCTGAGTGTGGAGACTTGACGAAGCGAAAGAGGAAGTTCATTCCAGTTGCAGGGTCCAGAGACAGAGAAAGAACGGCGGCCAACAGAATCTGGGTATGCGTAAACAGAGTGGATCCGAAGCCGATCGTAGTGAGCGAGATGGAGTGTAGATGTGAAGGCAGCCGCTAGCAATAGTTACACGACTCCTCCTCTGTTTCAGCCACAGCTGCAGCCCAAGCTGACGCCACGTTCGCTCACAGTCTGGTGGCTGCACATAGGGTGTGGAGCCAGAGCAGCTTCCACCACAGTCTATCGGACATGCGCAGTGAGGCAGAGAAGACGGCCATCATGGAAGATCTGTACGAGAGGTGTCGACGACTGGTGCTGAGCAAGGACCCCCAGTCTTACCGGAGTGAATTTTTGATGGCCAGGCTTGTGATCAGGAAGGTGTAAAACACAGTACTTGACAGGTGAATAAAGTACTAAAACAATTACCTGTTGGTAATTTGCATAGCAATTTGTGTTTCTAAATTCGGTCATGTTACGTTCCACTTTTCACAGTTTTGAAGTATATACTTGTGTATATCACCACATATATCTCCACATTTACCCATAACTATCTGCCCATTATCTCTCTATACATTACGTTTATGTCTGCAAGTTCCTGGTGTTGGTCTTGGTTGTATTTCCCACTTCCATGCTTTACGATGTAAGCTTTGAACGCATGTTAAGGTCCGTATTGAGCTTCCTGTGTTTTGTAATAACTTTCCCAAGAATACATGGAGGAAACCTTCTGCATAAATGTCTTGTGGAGAGATTAAACAGCCAACTGTTTTACAATGCTTTCATTTGTTGACCACAGTAAAACATTTTGTCAAGATCCGTATTGAGCTTCCGGAGTTGTGTAGTAACTTTCCCAAGAATTCACTGAGGAAACTTTCTGCGTGACAACTTCAGATTCTTCCTTGTGTTTTGGTCTGACGAATTAGACTCATGCTTAGTGCATGTTAAAGGACTGGAACTAAGCATAAAGTATGTACGTGTCTGTGTATTTGTGTACATAGGTCCCTCTCTACTATCATCATTAGCAGTAGTGGTGATGGTGGTGGTGGTAGTAGTAGTGGTAGTAGCAATAGCAGCAGTATTAGTAGTAGTGGTAATAGTAGCAGTGTAGTATATACCAGTATTATTAATGTTGTGTCTTATCGTAATTGTTTTTGTTGTTATCACAAGAACATTTTGGAAAAGTAGGCAATGCCTAAAATCTTTATCCTTGAATAATAAAGTTTTTGAATCTCTCATTATGTGTTTATCTGTCTCTCGGTGTCATTCAAGAAATGTATATTTTGAGGAGAGGGGGAGGGTGGATAGCTATAGAAGGGGGGGGGGGGAGTGAAATGCGCGTGTGTGAAGGTGTTCGCCTGTCAAATGTCTTTTTTTTTTCTATTCAGCTGATCTGCTTATCAGTTTTTCTGTTCACTTGGTCTGTTCATTCATTCATTTGTTCTTCATTTTATTTAATGACTGTTACAGCAGTTTCCGTGACGTGATGTCACACACTGATGAATGGTTTGTTTGTTTTTGTTTTCGTGTTTTGTTTTTTGCTGTTGTTTTTCTGTTTGTTTTTCATGTGTGCAAACGTGTGTCCGTTGTAAACATTCGCGTTGGGATTTTCCCAGCTTCTACAAGTGGTACAAGAACAAGCTTTGTAGGATGGCAGGTGTGAACACTACTTTGAAGTCATTCGCTTCATGGTGATCTGGTAGGCAGGGTGATGAGTCAAGCGCCAGGGTCGTTATTTCGCGAAATAGAAAAAAAAGCTTGACAGAAGCTGTATTTTCTTTTCTTTTCTTTTTTCTTTTATTTTTACATCAAACGTGATGGTATGATTTGTAATGGGAACAGCAAGATCCCTAAAGAAATTCAATATCACGACATGGGATTAAATTTCGATTGTTCGTTTTCGATTAACAAGGTATAGTGGTTGGTTTTGAACAGAATATTTAAATGGTTTTTTTTCGTGATTCCTGTGTTCGATTGAGGTGTGTATCCCAAGTGTTGAAGGCCTTGCCTCTCTTGTTTTTTTTGTTAGTTCGCGTCTTTGTTGTTTTCTTTTCATATTTCATTACATTTTCTCGCGCTCATATTGCTCTCTCTCTCTCTCTCTCTCTCTCTCTCTCTCTCTCTTTCTTTGTGCGCGTCGGCACGCGTCCGCGCGTGTTTGTATGTGTGTCTGTCAGTCTGTCTGTGAGACCCATTGTCATACAGGAGTGAATGAATGAAGGAATGTGTGGTGTTCCTGTTGTTGTTGATGACACGTGGTGGTGGTGGTGGTGGTGGTGGTGGACTGGGGGAGGGGTGGACACTTGAGAATAAAGAATTCACAACATGGACACAATGGACACACTTCATACATGCACATCCTTTAATCATGAGATTTGAAAAAAAAAGAAAAAAAAAGAAGAAAACATTTAGAAAACTTGAAAAATGAAAGAAGAAAAAACAACACACATGGACCCCGCTCTCCTTCCTCCTCCTCTGCGCCTGCGCGCACACACACACACACGCCCGCGCGCTGATTAGCTGGTGTGTATATACACACCATTTAACTATATCCGTGAGCTTGGAAGACCCTGCAAGCGCTTCAAGGACACCTTGAAGACAAACCTCAAATCCTGTGACATAGACATCGCTTCCTGGGAAACTGACGCCCTTGACCGCTCTCGCTGGAGGATGCTATGCTCTCGTGGCATAAAGACGTTTGAAAACAAGAGAACGCTGGCTGTTAAGGAGAAGCGTGAGCGAAGGAAGCAGGGTTCAACTTCTGGAGATGTTTTCCCGTGCAACACCTGTAGGAAGTGCTGCGCATCCAGAATCGGCCTCTTCTCCCATATGAGGACACACACCGACAGATAAGCCTGCCTGCCTACTCATCCGTCGGACCGACGGGAGACTCCATCATCAACTATATCCAGCATCTCTGCTAGTGAACCCTCCGCCCACCCTCTTTGTCCTCTATGCCTACATACATAGTGGAGTGGTTGTCTTGTGGAAATGCGTCCATCTGGGAAGCGAGATGATTGAGCGCACGGTTTCCAGTCCCACACGTCAGTATTGTCTCCCCCTCCTCTAGACCCTGAGTGGTGGTCTAGGTGTTAAGTCATTCAGATGAGACAATAAAGCAAGGTCCCGTGTACAGCATGCACTTTGCGCACGTAAAAGAACCCATGGGCACGAAAGGGATGTCCCTGTCAAAATTTATATTTCCAAACGCCGCTTTAACCGAGACACAAATACATTTGCAGACAGAAAATATATACATGTATATATACATATGGATCGCGCTGCACTAGGGTGAGAGAGGAATCAGTTGTAACAAAAAGAAAACAAGAGAGGCAAGGCCTTCAAGACTCACTTGTGATACACTAAAAAAAAAAAAAAGAAATCTAATCGTTAAAATGTGTTCCGTATTTGTTATAAAGTTTTAAAGCTTCGGGTTAAAAAAAAAAAAGTCCTGACGGCAGATTCGAACCCCACGTGTTCGGGTGAGAAGAAACTGTCTTACCCAATACACTATCGAGGCTCCTTAACTGACGTTCAAAAATTTAACATTTAAACATGCTTTTTTTAAGGGCGACAAATCTATTGCGGTATTCGCAGTGAGAACGCTGTTTAAATATTATTCTGGTGTATCTTGGGCATTCAAAAAATCATTTAGGGCAATAAAAAATTCTTTTTAAGTCATCTTTTAAAGTCCGCGGTAAAGGAGACGTGGCTATCGCCGCAATCACACTGCACGTTTTCTCTGGATCAAGTTTAGTACAAGAATGTACGACAGGGTCGATTCAATTTCTCTTTTATGTTCATTCTAGTTTTATAGTTTTAAAGTTGATATGAAAATTGAGTATTTTGTTAAACTAATAACATGTAGAGCCAAGTACAAGTACTTCTAAACGTCGTATGAAGTGAAAAGGACTTCATTTTGAGAAAAGTCAAGACTGGTTTATTATTTTTAACTGTGAATTCCGACTGGTTTTGTTGATATTTTTATGGCAGTTTGGGGCATAATCCAGAAAATGACGAGGCGTTCACAAATCTTTCTCTGAATAAATATTTAATGGTCTCCTTCTCCAACTTTGCATCACATGTTGTCGTGTATTGTCGATTGAATGTAGGATTGAACGGGCAGGTCAACAACTTGAAACAAAAGGGCGTCGTTCGCGTTCGCGAGGAATATGAGCACGCGCTTTGAATATGTATAAATATGTGTACGGAATTGATTTTTGCCCTTGACCATCAGGGCTCAGCCAATAGATCTATAAAGTCCACTTTCTATAGAGTAAAACACAAGCTTTTTATGTATCGAGTATGATTTCAAAATATAATGTTTAAGATGAGAAAGATAAGTTTAAAGCAAATTAACCCCCCTAGCATTAGTTACAGATTAATTTCCCTTTTTTTACTATCTGCACCAAAGACATGCACCAGAAATATAACTTCCATGCTTAGCAAAAGAAGTTCCTGTTTGAACAAAAAAATATAAAAAATGACTGCTCTTGTTGCGTCAGAATATCAGACCAAAGTGTCAAGTTTAGAGAATATAAAAGATATAAATATAACAGTAGTTTGCATATAATTTGGCTTCTTTTTATTTTTTTGTGCCTATCCCAGAGGTGCAATTTTGTTTTAAACAAGATGACTGGAAAAAACTGACTTTTTCCCATTTTTATGCAGTATAAGTATTTGCAGAGAAAATGACAATGTTAAAGTTTACCACGGACACATACGCACATACATAGACAACCGAACACCGGGTTAAAACACAAACTCACTTTGTTTACACAAGTGAGTCAAAAAAGTACAATACAAATGTGCACGTGCATTTCAGAATATAAAATCCTTCTCTCTCTCTTTCTCTCTCGCACACATTTTCGGCTTTAGATCGGTGAACAGACACATTTTTCTCCAATGCATATCCGTGTATAAAAAAAAAAGAGAAGCAAACGCAGAGCTCAAACAAATCACCATTTCATTGTCTGAACTGAACACATTCACCTTCTTCTAGCACTCCTCAAAGAAGCAGAGCTGAGATAAATGACCATTTCATTGTCCAAACTTGAACTTCTGCTACAAGCACTCCCCAAAGACGCAAAGCTGAGACGAATTACCATTTCATTGTCTGAACTGAACACATTCACGTTGAACTACAAACACTCCCCAAAGATCTCCCTCTCCATCCCCAGACGAAGCTGGACCTTGCGGAAGTGCTCCCTTCGTGCCTCGGGGCCGGACCACAAAGGCTTGTTGTTGGAACATTCGGTGGGGCAGCACGAACACATCTCGCGACCCCCGACGAACTTGGCGCTGTGGCACGACACGCCAGCCTGCATGCACTGACAGGTCTCCATTCGGCACTCGGCGCACTCACAGCTGCAGCCGCCTTTTCTCCTGGTGCGGCAGGCTTCCTCCAAATCTTCCTGCAACTCCCGTTCAAGCTGCTGCATGCGTGCAGACCTTGTCGTGTCCCCCGTGACAGGCCGCATCACCTTACGGCGCTGTTTAATGTTGAGGCGAGGCAGGGTTTTGACACTGCTAGCGTCCTTCCCGCGTATAGGTTCCTTGGTGTGTGAGCAAAGGGAAACCGCTTCATCCCTGTAAAACACACGCAAGAAACATATCGGTTGAAGCATGGTATGGCCCACGTTGATTTACTAGTCATTTGGATGAGACGATAAACCGAGGTCCCGTGTGTAGCATGCACTTAGCGCACGTAAAAGAACCCATGGCAACAAAAGGGTTGTCCCTGGCAAAATTCTGTAGAAAAATCCACTTCGATAGCAATAATATATACAAAAAGAAAAAAACAACTGCAGGCAGGAAAAAATACAAAAAAAGGGGTGGTTGGGTCTCTCAGTGGAAGATCAGAAAGGAGGTGGGGATGGGAGAGTTGCTTCATTCTTTCACCTTAGCCATACCTGCACCGAGTATGATAATCATGTCCGACTGTTACCATCAGAACAGCAGAGGAGTCAACTTCTGTTCCAACTATCTGGGCTATAATTTGATTATGTTGGAGATGTCTTGCCCATGTTACATCCCCACTTTCTAGTCCAAGAGGGTTTTAGGACAGTCGGCGTTGAGATGGTTCCCTAAGGCCAACAACCCCCCAAGGCTGCAGCACTAAGAGCCAGGCAATCTTGCCTCCTAATTTGAGAGTCATAGTCCTTCACAAAAGACTAAACTGTATATGACTTTCCACTGCAATGGAGAAACCATTGATCATACAGCTCTCACTTTGCTGTTGGCCCAGCTGTAGACTTATGTCAATCTGTGGTAAGTGAGAAGACCAAAGTCAAAACCAACCCTAAGCCACCATTCTGACTGGAAAACACACAGTTATTGACACAGTTTCTTTGGACACGCAATCTAATTAGAAATAAACTTGCCAAAAGTAGCCAAATAAACGAAAGAAAAAACAAACAAACAATATATGTTACACAACCATATTTACAGAAACAGGGTTATACAATTTTTTTTTTCGTTACAGAAAGGGGGTGGTCTGGGTACTAGTCATTCAGATGAGGCGATAAACCGAGACCCCGTGTACAGCATCATCCGCTTGAAGCAGAAGTAAAATAGCCCGCGGCAACAGAAGGGTTGTCCCTGGCAAAACTGCGAAGAAAAATCCACTGTGAAAATTGCGGCAGCTAAAAACACGGACTGGGTGACAGAGATAAAAAATAAAGAGAGACAGACAGACACAACGAACGAAGACGTGGACAGACAGAACAAACAAAGACATGGACAGGCAGACAGACAGACAGAACGAACATCGACATGGACAGGTACAAAGTGAAAGCCAACACTACACACGGCTCTTACCCAAGGCAAACTTGGTGGTGTTCACTGGGAAGCGATCAAAGGTCAACGAGCGGCCGCACCGGTAGGTCTCACTCCTTCTGGTAAAGGTGACGGCCTTCTTGACCTTCTGGGGGCTTCTGGGTGCTCGGTCCTTTGATGCCAGTACTGCATCAGCCTCTTGCCCTCTGCGCTCTTGGCGCAGACCCTGGGAAATCGGCCATAGAGCAACCAGTGGTGAAACCATTGGTCGTAGGTTTCAGCAGAGGTAGTGCACTTCTTGACCATCTGGGGAGCCTTGAGGTGGTCTCCCCTCTTGACCTTCTTGGAAACCTTGCGGTGGTCTCCCCTCTTGACCTTCTTGGAAACCTTGCGGTGGTCTCCCCTCTTGACCTTCTGGGAAGCCTTGAGGTGGTCTCCCCTCTTGACCTTCTGAGGAGCCTTGAGGTGGTCTCCCCTCTTGAACCTCTGGGAAGCCTTGAGGTGCTCTCCCCTCTTGAACCTCTGGGAAGCCTTGAGGTGGTCTCCCCTCTTAACCCTCTGGGAAGCCTTGAGGTGGTCTCCCCTCTTGACCCTCTGGGAAGCCTTGAGGTGATCTCCCCTCTTAAACCTCTGGGAAGCCTTGAGGTGATCTCCCCTCTTAAACCTCTGGGAAGCCTTGAGGTGATCTCCCCTCTTAAACCTCTGGGAAGCCTTGAGGTGATCTCCCCTCTTAAACCTCTGGGAAGCCTTGAGGTGGTCTCCCCTCTTAAACCTCTGGGAAGCCTTGAGGTGATCTCCTCTCCTGACCTTCTGAAGGGCCTTGCGGTGGTCGGCCCTCTGAGGAATCTCTGGTGCTGGCGGCCAGATGGTGGCGACCTCTACAGAAAGTGGCACTTCTTGGGTATCGGGCTCTGAGGGGTGGAGGGTGGGGGTTGGACTGACGTCAGTGCGGAGATCCTTGCGGAGGTCGTCAAGGAAATCCCGGTAGAGGGACTTCGCGTCAAAGACAAAGTGCCCGGACGGAAAAGGCCGAGGAAGAGGGATGTGGAAACAGGTCTGTCTCCACCGAGCGTTGACGTTTTTCGTCGTCATCTTTCCCACCTGAAACGAGAACCTGTGATGAATATCCCTGCCTTATCTTTCTTTATGAAGGACTGACACTGTGTCACTGACTGTCCAGATTTCAAGATTCTAATCAACTTTTTGTTGAATCTGATACTTTTAATGGAACACAGTTCACTATATTCCAGACAGTTATCAAGGAACAGGTCAAAGATGTCATCCTCAAGATGCCAAAGAAATCATGCAGTCTCGATCCTATCCCACATTCTATACCTTACCAATGTTTAGAAGAATTACCACCTACTATAACCAATATCATGAATATGTTCTTGACCTAAGATGTTGTCCCACAGTCCTTCAAGCATGTCTTGGTGTCTCCCCTTTTGAAGAAAGATAGTCTTGATCCCGAAAACCTGAAAAAGTATAGGCCAGTATCAAACCTCCCATTTCTGTCTAAAGTCCTAGAACGTATTCTGTTTGGCCAGCTTATGAAACATCTTGAGATCCACAGTATCCTGGAGCCATTTCAGTCAGCATATAGAAAGGGACACAGCACGGAAACGGCCTTATTACGTGTGTTCAATGACCTGTTGCTAGCATCTGATGCAGGCAAGGTATCCATTCTGTCACTTCTGGACCTTTCTGAAGAATTTGACACAACGGACCATGACATTATGGTCAGAAGGTTGTGTGCTGTGTTCGGAGTCAATGGAACTGTTCTGAAAATTAATGGTTTCATTCCTTCTATCAGGTCGCACACACTCTGTCCTTGTAAATGGAAACCAGTCTGTTCAATCTGTGCTCAGGTATAGGGTACCACAAGGTTCCGTCCTGGGACCAGTACTCTTTACAATGTACACACACAACGTCTACGTTTGATCATCCAACTGTCTGTACCTCACTATCATCTGTTCGCTGACGATTTTCAACTGCATGATTCTACTATTCCCCCTAAATTTCCATGTTTAGCTTCTAAATTTAAAACTGGTATAGATAATGTAGCAAATTTGGATGAAACAAAACAAACTAAAAATGAATGATGACAAAACAGAACTCATGTTGACTGGTAATAAAATAAACACAAACAGATAAATACAACGTCTATCATTTGTTCTGGCATCGAAAATTCTTTCCCTAGTTCTGTCCTCAATCTTGGTTTTTACCTGGATTCATCCCTCACCATGTGAACCATCTGTGTAAAGTTCTTTTGTTTCAGCTTCGTAAGATTAGTAAAATGCACTCCTTCCTGTCTGTTGATATTGCCAACAAACTTGCTGTTGCCTTCATTTTATCCAGCCTATATTACTGCAATTCTCTCCTAGCTGGCCTCCCCAATGATAGACTCTACAAGCTCCAGAAAATACAGAAAAGTGCAGCTCGATTCGTCCTTAAAAAGTCGAGGATAGAGAGTGCAACTGCTCTCCTGCAGACACTTCATTGGTTGCCTGTTCAAGCCAGAATTGAATATAAAGTTGCCTGTCTATGCTTTCAGTCCCTGAATTGTGATACCACACGCTCACATTTTTCTGAGCATGTTAACCCGTACTTGCCAAACAGAACATTGAGATCTTGACTCCTTCTGGCTAACTGTTCCCTGATACTTCCTTAACTCCTGTGGAAAGAGGTCATTTTCCGTATTCGGCCCAACAACTTG
>NC_134892.1:13083074-13098074 GCF_041734735.1 Babylonia areolata | reverse complement strand
AGCGACGCTGAAAGAGGTGAAGAAAAGAAACACGACCATGAACCAGACCCCAGCATTGCCTGTAACCACACACCCACCGACGACTGCTTTAACCCCGAAACAGAAGGAGCCTCCGAAACTTCTGTGCGTATATTTTACCGGTCGGCTGGGCAACGAACTCTTCGAGTTCGCAAGCACTCTAGGTCTGGCCTTGACGTTCAACCGTACACCCGTATTTCTGAGCAGTTCGGCTGTTAGCAAGGCGCTGAAGAACTTCAGGGGGTTCCCCTCCACGCTCACTCGAAATGAGGTCAAGCGCCGGTGCAATGAGAAGCATATCCACGAGAACTCGTGCTGCAAGTTTAAAGAGGAGATGACCAGGATGGACCCTGCCTCCGACTACAAAATATCCTCCTACCTCCAGTCGTACAGGTACTTCGAAAGCCAGATACCCGCCATTCGCAAAGCGGTGGTTTTCAACGACAGGATCCAAGCCCAGGCCAACACCACGTTACGGATGCTGAGAGAAAAATACCGCAACTCCACCTTGGTCGGAGTCCATATTCGCCACGGGGACATGGCGAGTGCACAGTACCAGAAGCTGGGCTATCCTCTCGCGACTCCCGCCTACATCAACAAATCCGTGTCGTACTTTTCCCAGCTGTACCCCAAATGCGCGTTCGTCGTGGCTTCGGACAGTATACCGTGGGTCAGGGACAACTTTCCCAAACAGCACACCGACGTCCACTTTCTGACCGGGAACGACCCGGCCGTGGACATGCAGATTCTGGCCTCCACGGATCACGTGATCATCTCTTTCGGGACCTTCTCCTGGTGGATCGGGTTCCTGAACCCTGGGAAGACGGTGTACATGAAGGACTTTATCAGAGCCAACACAGTCATCGGAAACGTCTTCAACCCCAAAGGTAGAGACTACATCTACCCGGGGTGGATACCTTTGTGATGACTAGAAAACAGGTTTGTTTGTGGGCTTTTGTTTGGACAAGGGTTACATCTACCCGGCTGGGTACCTTTGTGATGACGACGACAGGTTATATGTTCTGACAGGAGATGCATCTATCCGGGCTGGATACCTTTGGATGGCCAGAGGACATATTATATAAATCATAATATAGATTACATCTACCATGATATAGATTATACCTACCCTTTGTAGTAACTGGACGATATATATATATATATATATATATATATATATATATATATATATATATATATATATATATTCTGGCTGGGGTTTCATCTACCATTTGTGGGTACCTCCGTGATGGCTGGAGGACACGATATAGTTTAATCTTGAAATCCTGTAAAAAAAAAATTTTAAAAAAAGAAAAGAAAGAAAGAAAGAAAAAAAGAAAAAAGAAAAAAAAAACCCCACACAAACCACGAAACTTCTAACATAAAAATTCCCAATAGCCATTACATCTTCCCAGTGTGGATACCTTTGTAGTGACTAGAAGACACATTCTGACACGGGCTACGCCTTCCCCGGATGGACACCTTTGTGATGGCCAGAGGACGTATGTAAAATCCTTTTATAGACTGCATCTGTTGGTATTGATTACATCAGCCTTTATAAAGATTATATATATATATATATATATATATATATATATATATATATATATATATATGTATGTATTGATGATTGATGTACAAACGTGCTATCGTTGTGTTTAATGAAATATTAGTTTGAAATACTTATCAAGTCCGATAAGTCACACACACACACGCACACACACACACACACACACACGCACACGCACACACACTCTCTCTCTCTCTCTCTCACTCTCTCACACACACACACACGCACGCACGCGCGCGCACACACACACACACAGACACAGACACAGAGACACAGACACAGACACAGACACAGACACACACACATATATGTATATATATATATATATATATATATATATATATATATATATATATATATATATACTCACAGAAAGAAAACAAAAGAAAGAAAACGAGACGATACACTAATTCTGTATCGGTCACTGACTGTGCAGTCTGTTGTGTGTATCGGTCACTGACTGTGCAATCTGTTGTGTATCGGTCACTGACTGTGCAGTCTGTTGTGTATCGGTCACTGACTGTGCAGTCTGTTGTGTATCGGTCACTGACTGTGCAATCTGTTGTGTATCAGTCGCTGACTGTGCAATCTGTTGTGCATCGGTCACTGACTGTGCAATCTGTTGTGCATCGGTCACTGACTGTGCAATCTGTTGTGTATCGGTCACTGACTGTGCAATCTGTTGTGCATCGGTCACTGACTGTGCAGTCTGCTGTGCGTCGGTCGCTGACTGTGCAATCTGTTGTGTATCGGTCACTGACTGTGCAGTCTGTTGTGTATCGGTCACTGACTGTGCAATCTGTTGTGCATCGGTCACTGACTGTGCAGTCTGTTGTGTATCGGTCACTGACTGTGCAGTCTGCTGTGTATCGGTCACTGACTGTGCAATCTGCTGTTTATCGGTCACTGACTGTGCAATCTGTTGTGTATCGGTCGCTGACTGTGCAATCTGTTGTATATCGGTCACTGACTGTGCAGTCTGTTGTGTATCGGTCGCTGACTGTGCAGTCTGCTATGTGTCGGTCACTGACTGTGCAGTCTGTTGTGCATCGGTCACTGACTGTGCAGTCTGTTGTGTATCGGTCACTGACTGTGCAGTCTGCTATGTGTCGGTCACTGACTGTGCAATCTGTTGTGTATCGGTCACTGACTGTGCAGTCTGCTGTGCATCGGTCACTGACTGTGCAGTCTGTTGTGTATCGGTCACTGACTGTGCAGTCTTTTGTGTATCGGTCCCTGACTGTGCAATCTGTTGTGTATCGGTCACTGACTGTGCAGTCTGCTATGTGTCGGTCACTGACTGTGCAATCTGTTGTGCATCGGTCACTGACTGTGCAATCTGTTGTGCATCGGTCACTGACTGTGCAATCTGTTGTGTATCGGTCACTGACTGTGCAGTCTGTTGTGTATCGGTCACTGACTGTGCAATCTGTTGTGCATCGGTCACTGACTGTGCAATCTGTTGTGTATCAGTCACTGACTGTGCAGTCTGTTGTGTGTCGGTCACTGACTGTGCAATCTGTTGTGTGTCGGTCACTGACTGTGCAGTCTGTTGTGTATCGGTCACTGACTGTGCAGTCTGTTGTGTATCAGTCACTGACTGTGCAATCTGTTGTGTATCGGTCACTGACTGTGCAATCTGTTGTGTATCGGTCACTGACTGTGCAGTCTGCTATGTGTCGGTCACTGACTGTGCAATCTGCTGTGTATCGGTCACTGACTGTGCAATCTGTTGTGCATCGGTCACTGACTGTGCAATCTGTTGTGTGTCGGTCACTGACTGTGCAGTCTGCTATGTGTCGGTCACTGACTGTGCACTGTTGTGTATCGGTCACTGACTGTGCAGTCTGCTATGTGTCGGTCACTGACTGTGCAATCTGTTGTGCATCGGTCACTGACTGTGCAGTCTGTTGTGTATCGGTCACTGACTGTGCAATCTGTTGTGTATCGGTCACTGACTGTGCAGTCTGTTGTGTATCGGTCACTGACTGTGCAATCTGTTGTGTATCGGTCACTGACTGTGCAATCTGTTGTGCATCGGTCACTGACTGTGCAATCTGTTGTGTATCGGTCACTGACTGCGCAATCTGTTGTGTATCGGTCACTGACTGTGCAGTCTGTTGTGTATCGGTCGCTGACTGCGCAATCTGTTGTGCATCGGTCACTGACTGCGCAATCTGTTGTGTATCGGTCACTGACTGCGCAATCTGTTGTGCATCGGTCACTGACTGTGCAATCTGTTGTGTATCGGTCACTGACTGTGCAATCTGTTATGTGTCGGTCACTGACTGTGCAATCCTAGCTATAGCTTTGTCCTATAAAATGCTGAGCAGAAGTAGTGCATACAATTTGTATTTGTATTTTATCTTTTTATCACAACAGATTTCTCTGTGTGAAATTCGGGCTGCTCTCCCCAGGGAGAGCGCGTCGCTACACTACAGCGCCACCCATTTTTTGTTGTATTTTTTCCTGCGTGTATTTTTTAAAAATTTTAATATATATATGTTTTCCCTATCGAAGTAGACTTTTCTACAAAATTTTGCCAGGAACAACCCTTTTGTTGCCGTGGGTTCTTTTACGTGAGCTAAGTGCATGCTGCACACGGGACCTCGGTTTATCGTCTCATCAGAATTACTAGCGTCCAGACCACCACTCAAGGTCTAGTGGAGGGGGAGAAAATATGAGTGGCTGAACCGTGATTCGAACCAGCGCGCTCAGATTCTCTCGCTTCCTAGGCGGACGCGTTACCTCGAGGCCATCACTCCACCATGCATACAGTGGCAGTACCATATTGTACCCCATGAGGAGTGACTGCGTATTCAGATTATTTTTTTTTCTTCTTCTTCTTCTTCCGATCCCTGTTTCTGTCAGAAGCTGTAACAACTTTCATAATCACATACAGGGTGTATTTGGAGTTGTTGTTTGCAGTAGTTGTTATAGTTGTTGTCATCGTACCTTCTGTTGTTGTTGTCGCCGTTGGAGATGGCGTCGTCGCCTTTGTTGTTGTTGTTGTTGTCATTGTTGTTGTCGTCGTGTTTGTAGTTGTCGGATTTGTTGTTATTGTCGTCGTCGTAGTTATTGTCATCGTTGTTGTCGTCGTTCTTATACTTGTTTTGCAAATGTCACTGATTGAAAACCAACAAAAACAACAACAATAACAAAACAGAAGAAAGTCTTTTTACGTGTAGTATGTTTGGCAAAATAGACGTAAAGGAGTATATTGATTTGATTTTTTATTTATTTATTTTTTTTTTTCAAAACGAAATGTGAAAAACATTCGGGAAGAGGCGTTTCTCATCCTGATTTTGAGGAAGAAATTGTTTTGTTCTTTTTTTTTTTTTTTTTAAACAACAAAAAACAGTGATCTCCGTGAACCTTTTGCATTGCCACATACCTGTCTTCTGAATAGTATCATATCTTTCAAGTCTTTCAAAACATGTTTCTGATAGTATGCAAAATGGACAAATATTCAGGTATATATATATATATATATATATATATATATATATATAACAAAAAAAAAAAAAAATGGATTTCGTGTCTGACATATCCAGTTGAATGAATTCAAATGTGTGGCCTTTTTCTTTTTTTCTTAATTTTTTTTTTTTTTACTACCTTATTCAAACTTTAGACTTTGTGAATCTTTTCCGCTGCATTTTTCTATTCTAAAATCTTATTTTCAAACAATGGTTTAATACTAATTTCCCTCGCTTTTCCAGTATGCAAACCTGCACAATTATTCTCTTCCGCCTCATTTAGGTTGTGTATATATACCCATATCTATATCTGTGCATTCGAAAATGCTGACTTTACCGGGCCGTTTTTTGCTTTATGGATGTGTGCCTTTTTACCGGAATTGTTCTTTTTCTCATCAATTTTGTCTCTTTATATCTCTGATTGTAAACTTTGATAGGACGATCCTTGACATAACTATTTGAAAATTTTAGAACGGTTATTTTTTAATCCTTTTTTTCTTTTCTTTTTTTTTTTCTTTTTTTTTTGATGCAATATTTGTCGTATAAGGAAAAAAATCATTGAATGAGAGCATTAATGGGACATGTTTTATTTCTTTATCTCTGCTTTTGTCCGATGTTTTCTTTTCTTTTCTTTTTTTTTCTTTCTCTCATCGACTTTGTAACTGTTTCTCTGCAAATGCGAACTTGAATGTATTTGTGGATTTTTTTTCCAAACAATTTTCTTCCTTTTTCTTGATGAACTTGTTATTCTGTGAATGCGAACATTTATAGGGCGTTTCTCGTCTTATCTGCCTGTGATTTTGATCATGATCTGTATTGTCAAGAATGCGAACTTTGTTCGGGTGTTATCTGTGCCTTTCATCATCATCATTTTTTCCTTTCATTGACCTTGTCTCTGCATATTTCGAAGTGGAAATTTCTCTGCATTGTTTGTCAGTTTGTTTCGTTATTTATTGTATTTGCATTTCTGTTTTTTATCACAACAGATTTCTCTGTGTGAAATTCGGGCTGCTCTCCCCGGGGAGAGTGCGTCACTATGCTACAGCGCCACCCATTTTTTTGTATTTATTCATGCGTTCAGTTTAATTTGTTTTTCCTATTGAAGTGGATTTTTTTTTTTTTTTTTTTTTTTTTTTTTACATTATTCTGCCAGGAACAACCCTTTTGTTGCCGTGGGTTATTTTACGTGCGCTAAGTGCATGCTGCACACAGGACCTCGGTTTATCGTCTCATCCGAATGACTAGCGTCCAGACCACCACTCAAGGCCTAGTGGAGGGGGAGAAAATATCGGCGGCTGAACCGTGATTCGAACCAGCGCGCTCAGATTCTCTCGCTTCCTAGGCGGACGCGTTACCTGTAGGCCATCACTCCACAATGTCATGATAATTTTATTCTCTTCTTCATCTTCTTCTTCTTTTTCCACTTCTTCACTGTCTCACACAGAATAAAGTATAAGATCAGCAATCTGTGTTATAGATGTATTCACAAAACTGCCCCTTCCTATCTCTGCGGCTGCCTTCACCTCTACACTCCATCTCGCTCACTACGATCGGCTTCGGATCCACTCTGTTTATGCATACCCAGATTCAAACACTCGACTGTTGGCCGCCGTTCTTTCTCTGTCTCTGGACCTTGCAATTGGAATGAACTTCCTCTTTCGCTTCGTCAGGTCTCCACACTCAGCTCTTTCAAGTCTGGACTTAAAACCCACCTCTTCCCAAAATAGCCTCCCTTGCCTACCTCTTCCTTGTCTTCAGTTTCTACAGTTTCAGTTATGCATGCGTGTGAATGACTGGTGCGAAAGCGCTTTGATTTGTCTCTGCACAAGATTCAGCGCTATATAAATACCATTATTGTTATTTTTATTCTTTTTCTATACCTGTGTATCAAAGAATGTAAACTTCACTGGGACGTTTCCTGACTGATTCATGTGTGCCTTTCATCATCATTATCTTCTTTCTGACTGACTTTGTGTTGGTATATATATATATATATATATATATATATATATATATATATATATATATATATATTTATATATATATATATATATATATATATATATATATATATATATGCAAAATGCCAATGAGATTTTGTTTTAAAACCAATTGTTCAAAATGAATATTTGTGACTGTTATTTACCTGTGCAAAATAATAGGATTGCAGCACGATTTTGTCTGAAGCTGTGTGCCTTTTGCTGTGTGTGTGTTGGACAACAAGAGTTACTGCACTTACGTTATTTTTGCTCTTCAGAAAAATAAGATAAAATAAAAAGTCCCTTTTTTCCGGAGTAGAAGGATTGCATTTTTCTGAATACGATGCTGACAAATATGTTCTTCTGAAATGTACCCAGTGTGTTTTTTGAGATTCCTCTTTTTTCTATTGAAATGTACCCAGAATGACACCAGTTGTTTTGTTGTTGTTTTCTCTCTGTATTTATTGAGAACGTCAGTTATCCCCCCCCCCCCAACACTTGGAGTACATGTGTGTGTGTGTGTGTGTGTGTGTGTGTGTGTGTGTTTTGTTGTTGTTTTCTCTCTATATTTTATTAGAGAACACTTATTGAGAACGAAAATACTTCCCCCAAAACACTAGGAGTACATGTGTGTGTGTGTGTGTGTGTGTGTGTGTGTGTGTGTGTGTACGTCGCACGTGCGTGTGCGCGTTTTATCGGTACAAAATTAAGCATGTGCAGTGAGAACATGCATCTGGGATGTTGAACGAT
Organism: Babylonia areolata; assembly: GCF_041734735.1. Taxonomy (NCBI): domain Eukaryota; kingdom Metazoa; phylum Mollusca; class Gastropoda; order Neogastropoda; family Buccinidae; genus Babylonia; species Babylonia areolata. Next base: position 13,090,281 of record NC_134892.1, on the reverse strand, counting down.
TCTGATTGAAATATTTGGTTTTATTTGAATTGATTAATGATTTTTAAAAAAAATATAATATGATACATTTTGTTTGTTTGTCCTGTTTAGATGCACAGTATATGTGCAGCTCAAAACGATTATTACGGTTTGCTGTGAAAAACTGACTTCTGCCATGTAAATCTCTCCAATGCCCGTGTTGAAAAAAATGTGAATGTTTTTGAAATCTTACTGCAGGTACTGGTGTGTTTGTTTTGAAATACCCTCTGCTTATCATGCATTCGCTCAAGAACGCCTACAGTCATGCTGTCTTTCTGAAAAGAATGTTTGCCGTTTCTGCGGAAAGATTGCCATAATGCGCGTCACAACGTTTCTCCTTGTGGTATTTAACACAAGTGATTGTGAAACTTGAAATGTACACAAGTGTGTGTGTGTGTGTTCGTTCTTTTGTTTAACGTCCATCCGCAAGCTTGTGTGTGTGTGTGTGTGTGTGTGTGTGTGTGTGTGTGTGTGTGTGTGTGTAAGAGAGAGAGAGAGAGAGAGAGAGAGAGAGAGATTTTCAGTATGAGAGGTACATTTCTTTCAACGGTTTAGTCCCAAGCTTAAGATTCCATTTATAATTTTTTTGGTATAATAATGATTTTATGTTCAAACGTTTTCTGAGCGATGTTTGTTTGCAACAGCGCAAAGATCTTTGTAAAGCCAATGAAAGTTCATCTGTCAGTGTCCTTTGTCTTCGTCAGTGTTTCTATGCTTTGTGTTTGTATGATTGCTTTGTCTTGTTAATTAAAAGGCGTTTTGAAACCATATCATGTGCACCGAAGTGTGTGTGTGTGTGTGTGTGTGTGTGTGTGTGTGTGTGTGTGTGTGTGTGTGTGTTCCCTGTTGACGCTATAAAACATACCCTACTGTGGAGCACATAATTCAAACTTCCGCCTGTATCGATTTTATTGGAACTAATAACTGCATCAATGTTGTACAAAATACCCAGTTTCTTGTGCTTGCATACGACAAACGGTTTTCCATTACACACACACACACACACACACACATACACACACACACACACACACACACACACAGAGAATCAATTTGCATGACAGAGGACTCAACTTCTTGAATAAAACAATCTTTATTTTTTTCTGGTCCTTTTTTTTTCTATAGTTCAGACTATGATGTACTATCTGTGCTGTTTTGCTCTGGTGATTAGGTAGTAAGATATAAACACTGGGATGGACACTAGCTGTCCATTCTGCAGTGTTATTTGCCTATCTGGCTTTTTTCTTATGCATTATTTGTTTGGTTTTGAAGTATTGTTATTTCACTTTTTTAACGATTTTTTGTCATCTTAGGATGATAAATCAAGCGGAATGGCCGGCGTCCTCAGCATGGCCTAATCTTATTTGCTCTAAGGAGCTGGATGGTTAGAATACTGTGTCATGAACTGAGTTTTGTGGATTTATCTTGATATGTTTTTGTGTGTGTGAATGTTACAGTTAATGTTGACGCAGTTGAGCATTAGTATGGTTTGACAGTCCTGATATGGCCCTGTACAATCGGCTGGACTATAAGCAACAATTCAATTCATGGTCCAGACAAATTTTTTCCTCGACATTCTGGTGAATTTTTCCTCCTTTTTTTTGTATGATTTTTTTTTCAAGAGTAGTCTCTTTAACAGAACAGACTTGTACACAGCAACACAACTTGACTTCCCATGTCTGGGAACATTTAGGCATGGTTCAGAGAGAGAGGAAGGGACAAGTACAGAAAATTACATTGGCGGATATGCTTGAGGTGAACATGTACATGCTTCCTCTTTCAGGGGAGACTTCAGGTCTGAAGGGAGTTCTTTTCAGTTTCGTTTTGAGTGCTTCAGAATGTCAGAACGCTTGTCAGAATGTGGTTCGTTCGTCGGGATCGACGAGTCTAGTCATCCTGGGGGTGGGTGGGTTGGGCTGTATGGGTGCGCAGATGACTGGTCAGGCCAATCCGCGCCCGGAAGGTTCTGACGCAGTGTGGACAGGGGATGGTGGTGGCTGTCGGGGACTTGCTGGCACTGCTTTTCCTGGCCTGTCTGCGTTGCTCTGCTGCAGCGATTCTGTTGGCCTCACAGGATTTGGCGCCTTTGTGGACAGCTGAACGCCACTTTGGTCTGCCCATTGCATTCAGCTCCCAGAATAATGATACGTTTGTGGCGTGCATTCTTTTCTTTTTTTTCTTTCCAGCTGAATTTGACCCGATGGGTTTCAGCGATACCTGTACTTTCGCTTTCTGTGGATAAAATGTTTCTGTATTGTTTACAATTTTTGCAGCTTCATGTCTGTCATATGTACACATTTTTGAGGTCGCATATTAACACAGTGGTTTTCTTTTCTGTCTTGTTTGCCATGTTACACAACGTGGTTTTTAAATTTATGTTTATTCATTCATTCCATACGTTAATGTTTGAGGTGCTCAACCTGAAACATATCGCTTTTTTTTTTTTTTTTTTTTGGTTGGTTGTGAAGCTGTCCAATAAAAGCAACAACAAAAAAGAATAAACAAAAACAAAACAAAAAACAAAAACAAAACAAACAAACAAAAACACCAGGCCCTTCGAATGTCAATACAATTATTTGTTGTTGTTATTATTGCTGCTGCTGCTGCTGCTGCTGTTGCTGTTGCTGCTGAAAATGGCGGTTTTTGTTTTCCTCTTGTTTTGGCTTTACGAAGAATGATATTTTGATGTGAACTTTGGGGTTATGACTTTAATACCAATGTTAACAACAAATGTGTTGATTGTCCTGTTCAATAATTACCAATGATACAAAAGTATTTATTGTCCTGTTCCACCATGTGTTGTTGTTTTTGTCACCTCTGCTGCATGTACGAGAAGAGAAAGAAAAATTTAAAAAAAACAAAAAACAAAACAAAACAGGAGCATGTTTTATAACCAATTGCTGAACGTTCTTTTTGCTATCCTCCATACTTCTCGAATTATGTTGAAAGGATTAAATGAAGTGTTCAAATCTTTAAATACACTATGCACTGTTCATCTATCTGTGTGTCTGTCTAACTGTCTGTCTGTCTGTCTCTAAGGATGTGTCTGCGTAACTCTTTTTGTCACAACTTGTTTCTCTCTTGTCAAATTCGGGCTGCTCTCTCCAGCGAGAGCGCATCGCTTCAGTCCAGCGCAGATTCATTTTTCTGCTGCTTGAAAGTGTATTTTGTTTGTCTATCAAATTGGACATTAATTTTCTACTGACAGTTGTCAGAAAAAACTCTTAAGTTGTTCGTTTACGCGATCTAAATGCATGCCATACACGAACTCCGGTTTATCGTCTCACTGAATGACTAGCGCCCAGACCACTACTCAAGGTCTAGTGCTGGGGTGTGGGGATGGGGGAGTTGGGGGAGGGGAGGGGAGATAAACGCTTCTGAGTGTGGGAGTTGATCCGGTGCTTTCAGACTCTCTCGCTTTCTTGGCGGAAACAGTCATTTTCCACTCAGCCACCATCACGATAGTGTGTGTGTGTGTGTGTGTGCGTGTGCGCGCGCGCGCGCGTGTGTATGTGTGTGTGCATATGTGTGTGTCTGTGTACATATGTGCGTGCGCACGTGTGTGTGTCTGTGTGTATAAATACCTGCGTGCGTGTGTCTGCGTACGTATGCATTCACGCGCGCGCTTGTGTGTGCTTAAATAACCCCCGGCCCACGCCCCCAACCCCACCCACTGTATCTTACATATATATAGTGCCTGCCCTCGGTAGGAGACCAAGCTCTAAGCGCTTTGCAAACACGGAGTTACTTGTACAACAGGCTGCCTTCTATCTTACATATATACAGTGCCTGCCCTCGGTAGGAGACCAAGCTCTAAGCGCTTTGCAAACAAGGCGTCATTTGCACAACAGGCTGCCTACCTGGTAGAGCCGGCCGACAACTGCCATTTGGGCGCTCGTCATTCGTTTCCTGTGTCATATCGGCGGCTGAGCCGTGATTTGAACCAGTGCGTTCAGATTCTCTTTCTTCCTAGGCTGACGCGCTACCTCTAAGCAATCACAGAATACATGTCACACCGACCGAAGATGGGAATTCGTGATGAGTGCTCTTTGCTGTGTGAAGCATGTAGGTGTTGGAAACTTTTGTCTCTTCCCAAGGTGCCCCTTTTTCTTAGACGAGCATCAGGTGTTCCATTGAGGTGGCGAGGACAGAGCGTACTTCAGTGGCATTAAGTCGGTGGGGACAGAGCGTACTTCAATGGCATTAAGTCGGTGGGGACAGAGCGTACTTCAATGACATTAAGTCGGTGGGGACAGAGCGTACTTCAGTGGCATTAAGTCGGCGGGGACAGCCCACAACGTTGACAACAAAGCAAGACACGGTTCAGTGATCATGTAAACAACCCCGTGACAAGTTTCTGCTTGTTGCCCTACCCCTTGTGGACCCGTCCTCCCACCACCACCCCCTCCGGCACTCACCCACCCACTTCAGTTCCCATTGTCCAGTGAACCAGGAACATGGGAACACCTGCATTTAACAGAAAGTGACAATGCCTGGGACATTCTTCATGGCCGAATTGTCACGGACAGTTGACCCAAGACCTTAATAAAACCACGCGTCAGTTCAGAGCCACAACTTTGTCTCTCCAAATGTTCGATTTTTTTTATAAAAACAGTTCGGGGTAGTTTGTTTTCATAGCAGGTTGTTGCAAAGTTGACCTACATCCTATTCTTGCATTGCCACGAGCGCACAGAAGGCAGCGCATTGTTCTGTCAGAAAATGTTTCCCTGGCTAGCTATCTCATTCTACTCCACAGCTACATACCAGCTACCCCCCTCTCCCCACGATTCCCCCCCCCCCCCCCCACCTGGACCAGCACGACATGAAAACACTGCAGTATGTTAAAAAAAAAAAAAAAAAAAAGAAGAAGAGGAAGAAAAAGAAAGTTGGCTCACTAAAACAACAAAAACAGTCGAAAAACTGTTGATTTGAGCGATCGGAAAAAAATGCTTCATTTTCATGCTTTCGGAATCCGTAAATGGTTCAGTTTCAGAATGCCAACTGTACCAAACAAGAATGATTGAAATTAGAACAGTGTGCTGTTATGAGAATAGTCATCGTACTGGTTACTACTACTACTACTACTACTGCTACTACTACTACTACTACTACTACTACTAATTGTATTTGATAAGTGCTGAATCTTGTTCAAAGACAAATCTAAGCACTTTCACACCAGTCATTCACACACATGCATCACTCTAAAACTGAAGAAACTGAAGACAAGGAAGAGGCAGGGGAGGGAGGCTATCTTGTGAAGAGGTGGATTTTAAGGCCAGACTTGAAAGAGCTGAGTACGGAGGCCTGACGAAGCGAAAGAGGAAGTTAATTCAAATGCAAGGTCCAGAGACAGAGAAAGAACAGCGTCCAACAGTGGAGTGTTTGAATCTGGGTATACGTAAACAGAGTGGATCCGAAGCCGATCGTAGTGAGCGAGATGGAGTGGAGAGGTGAAGGCAGCCCCAAAGATAGGAAGGGGCAGATTTGTGACATAAGAGTGCTGATCTTGTACTTTATTCGGTGTGAGGCAGGGAGCCAGTGGAGATGTTGCAAAAGAGGAGTCATGTGCTCAGATCTTTTCTTTCTGAGGACCAGTCGGGCAGCAGAGTTTTGTATGCACTGAAGGGACTGAATGGATGAAGCAGGCAAACCAGACAATAGAGAGTTACAGTAGTCAAGGCGAGAGAGAATGAGAGAAATGACAAGTCTAGATGTTGCGTCGGTGGACATATATTTCCGAATGGAACTGATGGGTCGCAATTGACAATAGCAGGATTAACATGTCTGACTGATAAATTTTTGCATGGACAGTGTGTTGTCAAGGACAACAGGGGAAGTAATCATGGTACGAGAAAACTGGTAGCTGGAGCAGAACGAGTTCTGACAGGAAACAAAAGGGAAAGATCAGACCAGAGCCACCTCACACAGAAGCCTGGCAGGACTGTGGCAGGAGCTTTGCTGAAAAAACAACAGCATAGAAGGTTCATGGCACAATCCTCTAACAGACAGGTGTTGGGGGATCTCTCACACGAACCACTGACTGCAGACAATGAGCATGCTCAGTCAATGCTACGACCACACACATAAGGACCCCGTGTCCGAGACTGATACAGGCTTTACAGCTGGACCAACAGCAAAGTGAAAACTGTATGATCACAGACAATGAACATGCTCAATGACACGGCCACATTCAGAGCCTGAGCCAGAGATTAACACAGGACTTTACAGTTGGACCAACAGCAAAGTGAAAGCACCAGAGCTGGGCTGCACAATACGCGTAGGCTAGCTGTATCACTCTATGTTGTGTTTAACCCCTCGGTGGCTGCTGAAGTTACAGGTCAGGGTGATTCTTTATTTGGCCTCTTCCTCGTGGGACCGCTTTACTTTATATAGCTCAGCAGCATCAATTACACCACCTAAAATTACACTAGAAGTAGTTGGGGGTTTTTTTGCGCTTCAAATTTATTCCATACTGGTTTTATCTAATGATAATTTGCATTTGATTGCTCTTTTTGTCACAACAGATTTCTCTGTGTAACATTCGGAATGCTCTCCCCAGGGAGAGCACGTCGCTACACTGACAGCACCACCTTTTTTTTTCTTTTTTTTTTTTTTTGTTGCTTTGTTTTAATAATACTAATACACATGGTAATAATAATGATGATAATAAGTATCTATATAGCGCTCAATCTTGTGTAGAGACAAATCAAAGCGCTTTCACACCAGTCATTCACACGCATGCATAACTCTAAAACTGGAGAAACTGAAGACAAAGAAAAGGCAGGGGAGGGAGGCTGTCTTGGGAAGAGGTGGGTTTTTAAGGCCAGACTCGAAAGAGCTGAGTGCGGAGACCTGACGAAGCTAAAGAGGAAGGAAGTTTATCCCAAAAGCAAGGTCAAGAGACAGAGAAAGAACAGCGGACGACAGGGGAGCGTTTGAATCTGACCACCGTTCAGCCGTCAAGGGGTTAATACCTTACACTCCTACCCTCGATCTCAGATCTGGTTTTACACTGATTTCAAAGTTCATAGAAAACATGTACAAAAAATATATAAAAGCACTTGACACATGCAACTGGACCAATGAGGCCAACCATGACACATGCATTGTTAACACAGTACAAAGTAATAATTCACCTTCTGCATGGTTGAACGGCTGATACAATATGTATCTCTTCCCAACTGTCCTG
>NC_134892.1:13068074-13078074 GCF_041734735.1 Babylonia areolata | reverse complement strand
CAGGTATTCGGGACAGCAGTTGCCTCCTCTGCAGTTTGTGTGTGTGTGTGTGCGTGTGTGTGTGTGTGTGTGTGTGTGTGTGTGTGTGTGTGTGCGAGTGTGTGTGTGTGTGACTATATATATATATATATATGTGTGTGTGTGTGTGTGTGTGTGTGTGTGTGTGTGTGTGCCTATGTGTGTGTGTGTGTGTGTGTGTGTGTGTGTGTGTGTGTGTGTGTGTAGGAGGAAGGAATTTTTGTTTAATGTCCCGTCACGCATATCGGTGATTGAAGACATTTTGTCAAAGTATTTATGAATACATCTGAGTATTATCGGTTAGAAGGGGTGGGATGTGTATGTGTGTGTCTATGTGTGTGTGTGTGTGCGTGCGTGCGTGCGTGTGTGTGTGTGTGTGTGTGTGTGTGTGTGTGTCCATGTGTGTGTGTGTGTGTGTGTGTGTGTGTGTGTGTGTGTGTGAATAGAATAGAATAGAATATGTTTTATTGTCATGAAACCGTAAGGTTTATAAGACACAAGTGCAATGGTAAATGAATGAATGAATGAATGAAAAACACACAATTAATCAATCGGTTCATGCAGTAAATTGCAGCAGCATTCATAAACAAATTTTCCTAATCTTATTTGTATATATTCATCAGCTGGTTGCATCACCTGACTGGGAATATTTCCTGTGTTATTCGAATTTTGACTATCTTTTAAAAATTGTTGCCTTAAGGTTTTATATTTAATACAATGATCAAGAAGATGGATTTCGTCTTCCAGGATGTTACACTTGTTGCACAATCTGTCTTCTTGTGGAATATTTAAATATCTACCTTTCTCAATCTTTAGGTCATGCTCGCTTATTCTGAGTTTCGTTAAAGCTTGTCTGTGTTTTGTATCTGATATTTTTAAAAGATAGGTTTCAGTTTTGTACTCTGCTACAATCATATTGTAAAATTTTAGCTTTAATGTTTTTTCTCTTTTATCTTTCCAGTATTTGATATATTCATTTTCTTTTCTTTTTTTTATTTTTTTTTATTTTATTTTTTTATATACGACGTATTTCTATGTACGCAGAATGTGAATTGGTTTTTGACTCACTTGTGTAAACAAAGTGAGTCTATGTTTTAACCCGGTGTTCGGTTGGCTGTGTGTGTGTGTGTGTGTGTGTGTGTCTGTGTGTGTGTGTCTGTGTGTCCGTGGTAAACTTGAACATTGACATTTTCTCTTTAACTACTTTGTCAGTTGACACCAAATTTGGCATAAAAATAGGAAAAATTCAGTTCTTTCCAGTCATCTTGTTTAAAACAATATTACGCCTCTGGGATGGGCACAAAAAAATAAAGAATGAAGCCTAATTATATGTAAACTGCATTTACTGTTATATTTATATTTTTTGTATTCTCTAAACTTGGCACTTTGATCTGATATTCTGACCCAACAGCTAGAGCAGTCATTATTATCATTTTTTGTTCAAAGAGGAACTTCTTTTGCTAAGCATGGAAGTTTTATTTATTTTGCAAACGTTTTGGTGCAGATAGTAAAAAAGGGAAATTACTCTGTAATGCTACGGGGGTTAATTTGCTTTAAACTGATCTTTCTCATCTTAAACATTACATTTTGAAACAAGAGAGGCAAGGCCTTCAAGACACTTGTGATGCACTTTTTAAAAAACATCCAAGCTTTTTATGTATTGAGTATAATTTCAAAATGTAATGTTTAAGATGAGAAAGATCAGTTTAAAGCAAACTAAGTCCCACAGCAGAGTAATTTCCCTTGTTTTACTGTCTGCACCAAAACGTTTGCAATAAACAAAACTTCCATGCTTAGCAAAAGAAGTTCCTGTTTGAACAAAAAATGAAAATACTGACAGATCTTTTGTTGGGTCGAATATCAGATCAAAGTGCCAAGTTTAGAGAATATAAAAAATATAAATATTACAGTAAATGCATTATACTCAATACATAAAAAGCTTCGATTTTTTTTTTTTTTAAGTGTATCACAAGTGAGTCTTGAAGGCTTTGCCGCTCTTGTTCCAAATGTGATCAATGCCTATAATTTCGAGTATCTTTCTAACAGATATCAACCATGGGGAAGTTGTATTTTCTTGTTGGTACATGGACTTATATATTTTGTTGATGAGGGAAATTTCTGGTGATTGAATTATGTGTGTGTGTGCCTCTCTCTCTCTGGTCTGTCCCTTTGTCCAGAGTGCCGCTCGTCCTGTCCGCTCCAGTCCCACGTCCCGTACTGCCCTGTCTGGTCTGCTGAAGGCTGTCCGTCTTGGGTCCTGGTCCCGGGTTCTCTTCGATGTCTCCACACCCAAGAAGCAGACTGCCCCAGACGGGCGCAACAGCCGAGTGGTGGAAGTGTTGGACTTTCAATCTGAGGGTCCTGGGTTCGAATCTCGGTAACGGCTCCTGGTGGGTAAAGGGTGGGGATTTTTCCGATCTCCCAGGTCAACATATGTGCAGATCTACCAGTGCCTGAAACCCCTTCGTCGGTATACGCACGCAAAAGATCCTGTAACCCGTGTCAGTGTTCGGTGGGTTATGGAAACACGAAAATACCCAGCATTTCATCAACCACGAGAGTGTCATCAGCAGCTCGATGTTGGTCGTGTAACAGAAAAAAAAAAGGGTGAGGGTCAAGCTTAGCATGACACCAGCTACCCTGGTTTTAACATGCCGATACGCATGGCCGCTTTCAAGACTGTTCAGTTAACCATGAACAGCACGGAACTACAAACCGCCTTGGCAGCAAATTTCGAGTCTGGGGGAAATAAATTAAGAAAGTGTAACCTATCTGCACGTTGTAAGTCGTGTTCCAACTTCTTGCAGATTGCCCCATATATTATGTCCTCTTCAAAAAGCGAAATTTGTTGGGTGTTAAGCTCAGTTTCAGTTTCAGTTTCAGTAGCTCAAGGAGGCGTCACTGCGTTCGGACAAATCCATATACGCTATTTTTACCTTCCTTCTGCTTCGTGGGTAGTCACCTTTGGCAGGTGGTACAGGCAAATTTGCCTTCGGGGTTTACATACCCTGAAAGCACACGCGGTAACGACCTGTCGCTGACAGGGACTCATTATATAAGCCCGTGGTTACCACAGGTAACAAAAGGCTGAGCGGGTCCCGGTAGGGTCCCTGTGTGTCGCCACAACAATCAAAAGCGAACAGAGCGTTATGAAATGCAAACTGGACTGACCATTGACACGGTTCACGCCTCTATGGTCAGTCACACACACACACACACACACACACACACAGTGAGAGAGAGAGAGAGAGAGAGAGAGAGAGAGAGAGAGAACAAACAAACGAACGAACGAACGGACGAATCTTTTTTTCTTTTTTTTTAAATGAGGGAAGTGGAATAAGCATACATATGCTTTTCTTTTCTTTTAAAAAAATTTTTTTTTTACATCCAGCCCTCAGGGCAAAAAGAATGAGATCAAAATATTCACAAGAAAACAAAAAGTTATAGAAATTCATACATAACATTCAAATACACTCAAACGCACAGTAAACATTTACAGGTACATAATCATGATTCTTGCATTCATAACAAAACTGTACATAAATAATACATTTTTTTAATAGTAGTGCAATGAGACAAGACAAGACAAGACAAAATTCTTGAGAGAGAGAGAGGGGGTGAGGGAGAGAGAGAAGGGTGAGCGAGAGAGAGAGATGGTGAGAGAGAGAGTGACTGAGAGAGAGGGAGAGAAAGAGAGAGGGAGAGAAAGAGAGAGGGAGAGAGAGAAAAAGAGAGAGAACACTGAACACAGAAATCTTTAATGTCATTAGCTGTAAAGCTCTGTATGGTGACATAGTAGGTACAAATCAGAACAAAAATGGTGCAAAACAGATTAAATGGAATAGATAGGAGAAACAGATCTTTGTAATTGCATATTTTGTGAAGAGAGAGACAGAGAGAGAGAGGAAGAGAGATAGTGTATGTGTGTGTGTGTGTGTGTGTGTGTGTGTGCGCGCGTGGTGTGTGTGTGTGTGTGTGGAGGATGGGGGCAGATGAGCAATGCGGCTTGGCTGACTGAAATGGAGAGGCACGTAAATTTCAGTAATCTGTATATTTGTATATAGCTATCTCCATTTGGTGCCATTTATCTTTTTATTTTCTATTCATTTTATTTGTTTGTTGTTTTCTTCTTATGTTGGACCTGTGCTGCTGCCAAAAAGAAAATCTCTGTGCCAAAGTATAGACAATAAAATTTGTGTATTGTGTGTATTGTATTGTGTATTGTGAATTGACACAAAATAAACTAATAAGAGATCAGCGACACTTTGGCACTTTGTCTTTAGTTTGAAATACATGTGACAGTGGGGTAATGTGCCTATTTTTCAATCATTCGTCTCCAAGGTTTGGACAGCACACAGAAAACAAAGTACATATAAATTATATGATATATATTTACACATGTAACATTGATCGCGACACACATCATATCAATACACAACATACTAAAGTACATATAAGTCATGAAATAATCATTTAGAGAGAGAGGGGGGGGGCGGTTTGATGGAGAGAGAGAGGGGGTGAGGGATAGAGACAGGGTTAGAGAGAGAGAAAGAGAGAGAGAGAGAGAACTTTTATGAACAGTGCAATTGTGTGAGAAAGCGTGGGAAGTCCCCCGTATTTATCTGCTTTCTTTTTAATCAAAATCTATTTCCTTTATCATCGGAGTGTGTTTCTTGTCTTTTTCCAATGCAAATATCTGAGAAAAATGAGAGAGAGAGAGAGAGAGAGAGAGAGAGACAGTGACAGAGACAGAGAGACAGAGAGAGAGAGAGAGAGAGAGACAGAGACAGAGAGACAGACACAGAGAGAGAGAGAGAGAGAGAGAGAGAGAGAGAGAGAGAGAGAGAAACGAAAAAGACTGGGGCGACGACAACGATGTTCATGTTGATGACAGTGATGCTAACGAAGACATCAACAGCGATGACACTGAAACTCACATCTATTTATCGTATTTCACATAAGGTGGATCACTGCAATGCATCGACCTCAAATTCAACATCGGAATCAATAGCAAACAACGAAATTAAGACAATGTGTAACTCAAAACAGAAATACAGAATACCAATACTTGAACGGAATCATTTCCATATCCATTTCCGAGGGATGTTAGGAAATACATGGAAATGATTCAACTGTCTACATAAATGCGACAGAAAAAAGGCGTTTCACAGTACTTTACCCTCGCGTAGAGAGCTTCAAAACGGGAACAAACAGTTTTGATGTTTGTTGTGATGCAAACTTTTCTATCGCGTTTATTTAATAATATGTTCTTCATTTCATCCTTGTTCATGAAAAAAATTATGTTCATCTGTTTCTGTTAGCACCCTTTCGCATGCAAGGTTGCACTAAAAATAGATTCTCGGTTTCATAGAAGATACTCAGAACATGAAAATATCGTTTTAGAAACATAGTGAAAGAAGAAAAACAAATCACGAAGTGAGAAAAATCGTAGAATTGCGAGAAATGGTGATAGTTTCTGAGCTGTAACCGTGTATCTTTGATGAAATCGTGTTATGCTTGCCCCCCCGACATGTCAAATGTCGTGTCTTGATTGATATCTGCCAATGGTTTATTTACCAAAGTTATTACAGGAAAACAGTGCAGTGACACGTGGCGCAAACTTGCCGTGGAGGCACACACAGGAATGACAGCTTAACTAACGCCGCGAGCAAGTGAAAGCTTGCCATGAGGCAGTAATCGTAGCCAGCTAGCTGAGCGCTTGGCTACATATAATTTTGAAGTTTCCGCTTCGCGCTATAATGACACTTCTGCTAGCTTCAATTAGTAAAGGGGCTCAAAGAAGGCATGCTCTATCCACCTATCTTTAGACCGGTGGGTTCTGTCTCACAGCTTATAACGAAGAGGAAAAGTCCTTATTCAGCTTCCAAATACCAGCCCCCAGCCCCCTACCTATTTGTATTTGTATTTCTTTTTGTCACAACAGATTTTTCTGTGTTAAATTCGGGCTGCTCTCTCCCATGGAAAGCGCATCGCTACACTACAGCGCCACCCATTTTTTGTATTTTTTTCCTGCTGTGCAGTTTTATTTCTTTTTCCTATCGAAGTGGATTTTTCTACAGAATTTTGCCAGGAACAACCCTTTTGTTGCCGTTCTTTTACAAGCGCTAAGTGCATGCTGCACATGGGACCTCAGTTTATCGTCTCATCAGAATGACTAGCGTCCAGACCAACACTCAAAGTCTAGTGGAGGGGGAGAAATATCGGTGGCTGAGCCGTGATTCGAACCAGCGCGCTCAGATTGTCTCGCCTCCTTGGCAGACGCGTTACCTCTAGGCCATCACTCCACCCTGCCCAATCCCTACCCCCAAATCCTCTTAACTCGATCCCCACCTCCCCAAACGGACTCCCCGAGAAAGGCAAACAGCCAGCTACCAGGTGAACTGTGACGCGTTACCTCTAGGCCATCACAGAATACATGTCACACCGACCGAAGATGGGAATTCAGTGGCATTAAGTCGGCGGGGACAGAGCTTACTTCAGTGGCATTGAGTCGGCGGGGACAGCCCACAACTTTGCCAACAAAGCAAGACACGGTTCAGTGATCATGTAAACAACCCCGTGACAAGTTTCTGCTTGTTGCCCTACTAGGCCAGGAAATTTCGATTAAAATTTGCGTTAGGTCAAAATGTCTGCAACAAAACCGTTCTTTTTACGATAAAATAGAATAAATCATACTGATCACACTGATATAAAGTTGGCCACTATAGGGGGTGGGAACATAGGTAGATTTTGATTTTTAATGACCAGAATCGAATATTTTTATTACTTCTGCCTGTGCGAGAGCGCCTTACAAAGAGTCGCAAGGCAAGAACAGGTGAAGGTTATGCAAGCGCGGTATAAGGGGTCGCCAGAGGAAAGCGTTCAGCGCGGTACAGTACATGTGACTGACTGCTGCCGCGCTGATGCTGATCTGTGAGCAGGTCACTGAATCTGAACAATAAGCTAGGAACAGAGCTCTTTCAGGTCAAAAGGAAACAAACATTTTCAGTTTCATGTATTTTATACTAAAGTGGTAGAAGACGCAAATCCGCTTTTATGAATGTTTTCCAGTTTCCAACCATTCATGACATATCATAAAGAATGAAATCAGTATTATACCGACTGCAAAGGTGAATTTACAAAGGCAGCACGGGATCATTTAGTTCGTAAGTACAATTTTGTTGATATTTTACGCAATGCACAACTTGAATATACTCCATGCTCCGCTTATTAACGTGTAGAATATGAATATCTAAATATGTGTTAACACGTTTCGGTTTTAATTAACATTATCGGTTCTATGTCCAGACAAAAAACTGGGAAAGTATGGAGGGCAGATGATGGCAAAATTGAACATCATGTCTTGATGTAAAAAGAACGGAATGAAATACATATTTTTCTTTCGAAATGAAGCGGTATTTGCAAATGTGACTCACGAACCCTGGCGCAGAAGACGTCGATTTAGCGTGGGATATAAATAATAATCATAATGATAACAATGGATCATAAATTTTATCAATGATTATGTAAAACTTTCTTGTAACACGTGTAACATTGAATCCAAGTTACCTAAACTAACTTTCCCGACGCAGATGTTTGAATTACTGGATTTATAATAATGATAGTAATGAATCTATCACGCGATCCTTAGCCAATGCAATGCATTCAAACAAAGCCTGTGCAGAATTATGTATTTTATTAATGATTACCTAAAACCTTATGACATATGTAACATGGAACCCAAAATACCTAAACTAACTCCCCAACCCTGGATGATTTTATTTTTCAGAAACACTGCAGGCACTCCATTTTCACATCAATTCTCCCCAGTGTTTCGTTCCACACTTCGTCTGTCTTGTGAACTGATAAACTAGTTTACATCACTTCGTGATAAAACTTCACCAGACAGCAAAATCAAAAATCAAGGTAATTTAAGGGGGTGATTTTCTGCTTTGAACTTTCTTGTTTGGAACTTTTGATGCAACAAGTCTTCAACTGAAAACAGTCTTACTTAACTACATGCGTTGACTTGGTTCGAAATCTTACGCCAGTATCCGTATATTACCGCATCTCGCCATGTGTCAGAAACAGTGATTGTGTCTAAACTTAATCGGATCAGAGATACAGTACAAACAAACCATAACAACGACGAAATTAACATACACAGTTTTGTTGTTGTTGTTGTTTTTAATATAGCAACCACGGGGTGCGAATGAACATATCGGAGTTTTCCGTGTAACATATGCACTTCTCACACGCTGTCGGAAACAACACATTCTCTGAATCTGTGTTCAAACACACACGATTGAAGGGTGTTTGTCAAACCGATTTACGCTTTCCCGCGATGAATCCGCATGATTTATGTGGAAACAGTTCTAAATTTGTTTACATGTATGGGTCGTTTACATGCACTGAAGTAACACAGAAAAGCGGAACTGAAAATTAATATGCGACGTCGATTGCATTTAAATAGTTGAACAGTCATTTTTATTTCAGAAAATGAGTGTATGTGCTGCAGAAGATAGATGTGTTGACCACCTGTTGCAAGTAAAGAACGTGTAGTGTATTCATGAATGTGTTTGCCTTTGAATGAATAAAAATACGTCAAGAGGAATGAGTTGTTTACGTCTGTCACGCGGGTTTTTTTGCGTAATATTTCAAACTTAATGTACCATTTTTACTGATGATCAATGTTTTATTATCACAACGAATGAATATTGATCAGGTCTGTATGTACTGGATTTTAATCAGGTTTGTACTTATTTGTTTCTGACCACTTCATGTTTAGACACATTGCCATGTCACAAAATGGCGCCGAAATTTTGGATGTTTTTGATAATTTTCAACACATTTAAGACACAAGAACAAACCATATTCTCACAAAATTGTTGCAGACATTTCTCTAATGAATTGCAATCCTGATAACATGTGAAACATTTGAATAATCATTATAAACACATGTTTATACTGAATCAGACTGAGAGACCCCCATTTCCAACAAAGTTCTGGAGACTGACCCATTTTCATTTTCCAGGCAGTCTTTGCTATTCATGACCATCTGATGCACTTCATTTTGCCACCTTCATACTCCAGCCAGATACATTTTCTTTCCCATGCTAAACCGACGTGTCTATTGCGGCAGGGTTCGTGAGCCATATTTGCAAATACCGCTTCATTTCCAAAGAAAAATATATATTTCATACCGTTCTTTTTACATCAAGACATGATGTTGGTCGATTTTGCCATCATCTGCCTTCCATGCTTTCTGAATTAATTGTCTGGACAGTGCTCCGACAATGTTCATTGAAACAAACCTAGTTAACAGGTGTTGAGATATTCATATACTACACGTTAATAAGCAGAGCATGAAGTATTTCCAAGTTGTGCATTGCGTAAAATGTCAACAATATTGTTCCTGTGAACTAAATGATTCCGTGCTGCCTTCATAAATTCTCCTTTGCAGTCGGTATAATACCGATTTCATTCTTTATGAAATGTCAGGACTGGTAAGAAACTGTAAAACATTCATAAAAGCAAACTTGCGTTTTCTACCAATTTAGTATGTAATAGATGAAATTAAAAATTTGGTTTCCTTTTGACCCCAAAGAGTTCTCTTATTTTCTGTACGGTATCTGTCATCAGCCGCAGTGACCTACTAACGGAGGTATAGGACAGCATCAGCGCGGCAGCAGTCAGCCACAAGTACTGTACCGCGCTAAACGTTTTCCTCTGGCGACCCCTTATACCGCGCTTGCGTAACCCTCGCTTGCTCATGCCTTGCGGATCTTTGTAAGGCGCTCTCTCATGGCCAAATGTGTGAGAAATAATGATTAAAAATCAAAATCTAATCATGTTCCCGCCCACCTACAGCGGTCAAGTTTATATCAGCGTGATCAGTATGATTTATTGTACTTTATCGTGAAAAGAACGGTTTTGTTGCAGACATTTTGACCATTTTTGTATCTGTCCTGGACTATTGGGA